>NW_022680818.1:0-69695 GCF_009764315.1 Trachypithecus francoisi
GAAGAGAAAAGATATCTAAACTGATTCCAAATATTCTTTCATGATAGTCCATGCACACAGAGCTATTCGCAAGGAAAGGGGATGCTAAAGGCAGATAATACTAAAATTAAATATGCAAAGCCATGTTGGGACTATTGAAGGTGGTGACAACCCCAAGGGAAATAGCTGTGACGCATTGTCCAGGCCATCAGCACAGGAATTCCAATCTAGCTAGAGGGAACATTTTTACTGACTGCACAGCCAGGCACCCAACCAAAGCAGTGCTGAGGTCCAGGCACCTTTAATTTCCCAAACAGATCTGACAGTTTTCAAATCCCAGGATACTCTCGAGGATTAAAAAGGCTGCCAAGGACAGAGGATGTATTCAGGATAAGAAAGGTTGAAAAGTAAATGATGAAGGCTTGGTTTGGGTTCCAACACACCTTGTTCACCCAATGCCAAAATATACTCATGATAGCATGCATTTTGGATGAGATGCCTCATTAACTTTCATGCAAAAATATATAAAAGGAAAAGGACCGAAGGCTCACTTGGAAAGTATAACACAACATTGCGACCTTTGTGCTGAGAACAAGCCTAGTAACCATAGCAGAGGACAGCCTGGACAATAGGAGAGAGGTTTTGTATTGGCAAAATAAATTTCTGAATTGACTGGAGCATGTCTCAGATATTTGGGGCTCACAATATCTAAAGAAATTAAAGGCAGAAACTAAAATAGATATTTTTGAAGCAATGTTATTATTCACAATCACCTTATTCATAATTCTATTCACAATAATCAAAAGGTGAAAATGCAAGTGAGCATCAGCAAATAAAAGGATAAACAGAGTGTAGTGTCTACACACAAACAGACATTATTTAGTTTTAAAAAGGAATGAAATTCAGATTTGCGTAATAATATGGTTGAACCTTGAGGACATGTTACTATGCTAAATAAGCCAGACACAAAAGGACAAATACTGTATGAGTCCAACTATGTGAGGTGCCTAGAATAATTAAATGAAAGATAGGAAGTAGAATGGTGGTTGCCAGAGAATGAAATAAGGGGGAAATGGGTAGTTGTTGTTTAATGGGTAGAGTTTTAGGTTGGGATGATTAAAATTGTAGTATATGTGTACTGGTGATGCTTGCTCAATAAGGTAGATGGACTTAATGCCAATCAACTATATGTTTTAAAATGGTTAAATGATGAACTGTATGTTATATATATTTTACCACACTAAATAAAAGGTTTAATGACAAATGACAAAGTCAGGCTACATTCAAGATCTACACCCATTTCCTTCTTCCCTAGACCATGGAGAAATGCAGAGATGCAGATTTAACCAAGTCCATCAGGGTGTCCATTTTCAATCACTAACTGCTGGAACTGATCCTCAGACAAGCCAGGACCCAAGTACAAGCCCACCTACAACCAGATGAGCCCTCAGGGCCACTGGGGCCTTCTCTGACTTTGTGCTCTTCACACACTTCCTTACATTAGAATAATGGAATTGTTCAGAATGTTGTGCTTTAATTTTTTAAGAGAAAGTCAAAGGCTAGCCATGACACTGTTATGTGTATTTCTTTTAATTTAACTTTTCCATAAATATTAAATAATGTAATTATTCAGAATTAGTATCAGAATTGTTTCATAAATATTAAATCATATAATTATTCAGAATTGGAATTAAATAATGTAATTTAGGTCCCCAACACTTTTTTATTTTCAATATTTGTAACTTTTATTTTCAGTTCAGGTATGCAGGTGCAGGTTTGTTATATAGGTAAACTCATGCCATGGGGGTTTGTTCTACAGATTATTTTGTTACCCAGGTATTAAGCCTAATACTCATTTGTTATTTTTCAAAATCCTCTCCCTTGTCCCAATTTTGATAAGTTGGTAGAGGCAAGAACCTCAATAGAGTGCATTCAAAAAAGTGTAAGAAGAGAAGAATTAGATACACAAGTGTAGAAAGTATTCAAATAATGGGTTATAAATACACCTGAGAATTGAGAAGTCCCTGGAGAAAATAATGGAGTCAAATGACAATTTTCTTTGAGATGGCAGAAAAAACAGCATGCCTACATGCTCTTAGGAAGATTCTAGTAGAAAGAGAAAAATTGATGATGCATGAGAGGACGAGAATTGCTGAATCATGTTTGAATTCATTTCCTGTTTCTGCTGTAAAAAAATTATCACAAATGTTGTGGCCTGAAACACCATAATTAATTTTCTCACGGTTCTGGAGATCAGAATTCCAAAATCTGGTTTAACAGGCTAAAGTCAGGTTGTCCACAAGGTTGCATTTCTTCTTGAGGGTCTTGGGGAAAATGCTTTTCCTGGCCGTTTCCAGGTTCCAGAGAATGTATGCCTTGGCTCATGGCACTTACTCTATCTTGAAAGCCAACTGCATGGCATCTTAGGATCTGTGTCCTGTGTGTCTTTCCTTACATGTCCTCTTCGACTGTGGCCCTCCTGGGTCCCACTTGTAAGGATTTTGTGATTACACTGCCTCTCCAGATGATTCAGGAAAACCCTTCTATCTTATGATCCTTAATATAATCACATCTGCAAAGTTTGTTTTGCATGTAAGGTAACATAGTCACAGGTTCCAAAGAGAAAGGCATGAGTTATTGATCAGGGAGAGCGGAGGAGGGGAAGCATTATTGAACCTATTGTACCAGCTTTGTGGAGAACTTGAAGCAAGTAAGCCTTAATTTTCTAGATTTGCTAATAGAAGGTACTATATCACCAGCCACTAGGCCCTGAAAAAAATCAAGATTTCATCTCAGATATAAAGAAATAAAAACTTGTTCTTTAGCTCTGATATCATTTATACCCTATCATATGCCCCCTTCTAGATATAGTCTCTTTATTCCCTTAGTTTACAGTGATTTCTCAGGATTTGTGGACGTCTTTTTTCACTGTACATGCGGAAAACTGCAGCATTTCTGTTCTTTACATTCTCAACAACTGAGAGTTTCTAGTCATACCTAGATTATACTTCAGGCAACTACTTCCAGGTTAGAACTTATACCGACAAAGAATTACTTGTAACTGCTCTGACTATGAACCTTTAACACACTTCATACTAATGAAGCCTCTTACTCTGATTTTCACTACACATCAGTTCATCAAGTTCTTGATTCATTAAGGGTTGCAGTCATTGGGTCTCTCATCTTTCCTCTTTCCATTCTTTCAACCTCCACACGGGTCTACATATTCAGATTTGCTTACATAATAAGCTAAATTGAAATCCTCAGACTACATTCATTCTCTCTAGATTTCTCTTTAGGGTTTCTGCTGGTTGGGGTCTCTTGTCCTTGTACCTGTTCATCTGTGCTTATAGCAACCAAACTGGATCAATGTGCGTACACCCAGAACAAATTGCCCTGCTTGTATTTTTGTAGACCATCTTGACAAAAGCTAAAATCCTACACCACAGATTGTTATTCATTTGATCAGTAGAAAAGTTTAGGTATTACCATGTTTCACTTATTTTATTTTTGGATTTGTATAAAATTAAAGTTTACAAGTGCAGTTTGCTACGTGGATACATTGCACAGTGGTGAGGTCTGGGCTTTTAGTGTGGCCATCACCTGAATAATGTCCATTGTATTTACCCAATAATTTCCCAGCCTCGCAACCTTCTGAGTCTCCATCAGTGGAAGAAGGAGGATCCAGTGGGCAGAGATTAAGTGCCTATAGGAGTGCCTAGCCATGGGTTGGGAAACCTTTGCTCTTTGATGAATTTTAAAGAGGTTATTTGGGTTTCCTTGTAATTGTTGTTGTTGGATTGAGTTCCTTATAAATTTTGGATGTCAGTCCCCTGTTAGATTCACTGTTTACAATTATTTTCCCCGTTGTGTAGGTCATCTGTTCTCTGTTGATTTTTTTTATTTTTATTTTTTATTTTTTATTTTTATTTTATTTTTTTGCTTTAGAGAAGCTCATTGGTTTAATTTAGTCTGAGTTCCTTGCCAGGACCTACTTAAGAATTTTTTGCCCCAATAAGTTTTCCTGAGATTTCCTTCTAGCACTTGATAGTCTCAGGTCTTACATTTAAGACTGATTTATTTCCAGTTGTTTTAAAAGCTTGCAAAGCTATTTTGAGGTGTGAGCAAGGTTGCAAATGTCTAACTTTTTGAAAATATCAATTTTTCATTATGGTTTCAGGGGTTAGGATTGTATTATCACCAACATGCATTTTACTAGAAAAGCTTTGCTAAGGTCACTCATGTTTATTCCCTTGCCCTTGGCATGAGCTACAGTGGGAAGAGTGCTGCAACCCAGCCCTAGCCAATGCCACATGAGAGGGACTGTGCTGCAGGCTTCTGAGAAGGTTTCTCTCACATCTAGAAAGAAGCTTGTAAGATGCAGCTGCCCCTCTTCTTCAAGTGGCTCTTGTCCTGTTGCCCTGGGCGTTCTAAAATTGCTGCAGCAGCCTCCACCCAGCCTGAGGATGACATCAATACACAGAAGAAGAGTCAGGAAAAGAAGAGAGAAGTTACAGACTCTCCTGGGCGACCCCCAGAGCTTACCATTCCTCCGACTTCTTGATATGGTGCTAACAGATTTGTATGTGAAATGAGACAGTTTTCTGATTCACATTGCAGGACTTGCGACAGGGATGTGGCTCACCTGTTCAAACTCCTTGAGGGAGGGGGAGCATGGAGATGGGCAGGTGCACAGGCCAGGGCAAGCGCTTTGGGCTCTGACTTCATGATAGGGTCTAGGGCTGGGTGCCTGCAACCACAGTGTTACAAAGCTCTTTCAGCTTTGCCATCTGCAGACGGCTTCAGTCTGCAGCTCCGTGGACTCTCTGACTTATCTCAAAGGCAGAGGGCCAGTGTGACAGCTTTCTATATCCCAAGCACTTGCCAGGCATCCCAGAAGGGTCAGATCACATGTGGACTCTAATGATGAGTGCAAGATTTTATTGAGTGGTGGAGGCAGCTCTCAACAAGATGGATGGGGAGCCGGAATGGGGGAAAGGAGTAGGAAGGTGATCTTCCCATGGAGTCAGGCTGCCCAGTGGCCAGACTCTTCTCCAATCCCCCAAGGCCAAACTCCTTTCAGTGTCCAATGTCCCTCCTCTTCTCTCTTTCTCTGTGTCATTGTTCTGCCGTCCATCTGGTTGCCTCCTTGTCTCTTCACCTGCTGTTCTGCCCTGGATCTTAGGTTTGGGGGTTTATATAGGGGCAGACTGGAGGCGCGGTGGGCCAAAAGGCAAATTTTGGGGGTGTGAAAACTGAAATGCCTGTTCTCATTGAGGGGCACAGGTATCCAGGCTGGAGGGTGGGGCCTTTGCTGGGAGATCACCCTGTACCACCCAGTATTTCCCTGTCTCCTGTCCATATCACATGGAGTTTCAACCATTCAGATATAGGTTTTTCTCACCTGGTTTTATGATAATCAAAACAACTATAAAAATGAATAATTTTCTCTTTACAACCTCCCCTGCTATTGACCTCTCCAGGAGTGGTCAGAAGGTGTGCAAGCTGCTAAGTCACCCTGACTGCATCAACCCCAGTAGCTTGAAGGGGTGGACAATAGTATTGAGAAATAGTAAAATACCAAACAGTGCAGAAGAGGCAGGCATCTCAAAAAGTGCTTGGTGGAATCGTCACTCATCCAGAGTCAACATGGGTGACACAGTTATTTCTTCAAACAGAGTTTACTCTGAAAAAACTGAACAAGGCAGAATTTACTTCAAATTTCATGGGTTGTGAAATTTTATCTAATGTCATAATTAAAATTTCCTACATATTGCTTTAGGCATATCTGTCTTTTCCCCAAAATTTTCTCCAGGGCATCAGCAGTACCTCAGCCTCCTCCAGAGCCTCCCAGCTCTTCCTTTTTCCTCCTGCACGGCTTTTGGCATCCCACCATTTTCCACAGCAATGCAGCAAGCTGTGAGTTTCCACAGCCTCTCACATGACTTCACCCACAAACCTCTGTGAAGCTCAAGTGTACCCCTTCTTCTTCACATAGATCCTCTTCACCCCAGAGAATTGAGTCAACCAAACAGGAAATCTCAGGACAAACAGTGCTGGCAAACATCATTTTGTTTAAAGTATCATATCAATATATACTTGTTGAGAAAATATTCAAGTTCTTTGCAAACTGTAACACTTTTTCAGAAAAAAATAGTGAGAAGAAATTAGGATCAGTTATTTACTTGAGGCACATGAGCGTTCTTTATGTAAGACTCAAGGACATCCCACTTCTTTCCTCCCCAGTCTTCCATCTTCCATCTGCTTTCTTCCCTCTTCCCATCTTCCTTTCCTCATGTTCCTCCCCCTCTCCCTCACCTATAGGACTGAGAATTCCTGTGGTCTCCTGAGATCAGTTTCTTTCCCCCCGATTGTATACAAGCTGTGGAAAGTTTTAATTCTTGTCGACTCCATGACCCACACTAGTCAGGCAGAGGCCCCCGTGTACAATGTACCCTTTGAGCCTTGGCAAGGTGCATGACACACACTTGGTCACTGGAGGAAATGCTGAATAGAGAGTGACAAATAGAAGAGGGGAGCTTTCAGCCTCAGCTCTCTGGAGCATAAGAGTGGTTGAGGCTTGGCAGTTGCTACCTAGATTTCAGACAACGTGTCAGGAGTCCTGGATGTCCAGAGGGAATCCTGTTCCGGGGCTGGAGCCCCAACATAGAGCTTTTATTTAGGCAATGTTGAGCAATAATATGTGGCTGGAGCTCTGCAGAGTGTCCCCATGGTGCACTGTGTAGTGAAGCTGTGGGAGAAAGGTCTCACCCCTAACAATTCCAGAATTATAAATCTACCAGCCGCTTGCAACTTCAGCCTGGAAAAGCCAGGGGCATTAAACTCCAAACTGTGAGAGCAGCCATGTGGGCTGCACCCTGCAAAGCCACAGGTACAGTGCTGCCCAAAGCCCCAGAAGCCTACCCCTGGCACCAGTGTGCCCAGAATGAAGGATATGGAGTCAGGAAGATGATTCTGCAGCTTTAAGATTTAATTTCTGCCCTGTTGAGTTTATGACTTGCATGAAGCCTCTTCTTCTTCTCTTTCAACTGATATTTCCCTTCTGAAATGAGATTGTTCAACTACTGCCTATAAAACCTTTGTGATTTGGAAGTAAATAACTTGTTTTTTATTTTACCGGCTCATAGCTGATAGAAATTTGTCTTGGATCTCAGATAAATCTTTGCATTTTAGACGTTTAAGTTGATTCTAAACCTGATAAGGCTTTGGAGATTCTTGAGATAAACTGATTGGATTTTGTATGTAAGAAAGAAGTTTATGTCTTCAGCTTTTTGTCCTTTATATCCTCAACTAACAATATTTTGGGGTGTCTATGATTTCTTGCTAAAATTTGGATTCCCGTTTCAGTTTATCTTGTGCATAATCTGTAATTATTTTCTTTGTAGTTACCATTGAAATGACATACTGTATCCCATAGTTATACCCTCCACTTTGAAATCCCAATGTGAATTTAACTTCAATTCCATTCAAAAACTCTACTTTTCCACAGCTATGTTTCCACTTCACATTATCGATGTCACTAATTACAACTTTATACATGGTGCGTATGTTAACAGAAATGTATTCTTATTTGTACACATTTGTAAAGTAAATCTTGAAGAAAATGAGAGTAAAAAGCAAATTTCATAAATACATATTTCCACGTTTTTCATACACTTACTTACCTTTATGAGAGGTCATTATAACTCTATATGACTTCATGTTGCTGTCTAAAATTCGTTCATTTCAAAGTGAATTGCTTTCTTTAGCATTTCTTGTAGAGCAGTTCTAATGGCAATGAACTCCTCTAGCTTTTACATCACAGTCTTAATAACTTTTTGTTTTTAAGAAATAATTTGGCTGGGTGCAGTGGCTAATGCCTGTAATCCCAGCACATTGGGAGGCCAAGGTGGGTGGATCACACAGTCAAGAAATAGAGACCATCCTGGCTACCGTAGTGAAACCCTGTCTCTACTAAAAATACAAAAATTAGCTGGGCGTGGTTGTGGACACCTATAGTCCCAGCTACTTAGGAGGCTCAGGCAGGAGAATTGCTTGAACCTGGGAGGTTCAATGAGCTGAGATCATACCACTGCAATGAGCTGAGATCACAGCACTGCACTCCAGCGTAGTGACAGAACAAAACTCTGTCTCAAAATAACAATAATAATATAATAATAATAATAATAATAATTTTTTGCCAAATATGGAGTTATTGGGTGAAATTTTTTTAATTGATCACCTTAATATATCACCTACTATATCCTCCAAAGACTCTCATAAGAAATCTGTGGATTACCTTGTCCAGGAAACCTTGTACCCCATGAGTCATGTTTCTCTTCCTACTTTTTGTTTTGTTTTGTTTTGTTTTGTTTCTTTATTTTTTTTTAGGGGATGGAGTTTTGCTCTTGTTGCCCAAGCTGAAGTACAATGGTACAATCTCGACTCACTGCAACCTCCACATCCTGGGTTTAAGCTATTTTCCTGGCTTAGCCTCCCAAGTAACTGGAATTACAGGTGTGCACCCCCATGCCCAGCCAATTTTTTGTATTTTTAGTAGAAATAGGGTTTCACCATGTTAGCCAGGCTGGTCTCAAACTCCTGACCTCAGGTGATCCGCCCACCTCAGCTTCCCAAAATCTCTTGCTATGTAAAGATTCTCTCTTTGTCTGGCCTTTAGAGTTGGATGATAACACATACAGGTCTGAGTCTCTTTGAGTTTATGCTACATGCAGTTCTTTAAGTTGCCTGAATTTGTAGATTCTTGTCTTTAACCAATTTGAAAACGTTTTGATGATTTTATTCTCCAAATAATCTCTCTACCATCATGGATTTGCACTTCTCCTTCTGGGAATCCAATACTATCATACTGGTTGGCTTGAAGGTGTCCCATAAGTCCCATAGGACCTGTTCACATTTCTTTATTCTTGTTTCCTGTCCTTAGACTCAGGAATTTCAAGTGCGGTATCCCTATGTGCATTGAACATATCTTCATCCTTCTCAAATTTGCTGTTGAACCACCCACTGGTGAGTTTTTCATTCAGGTATATTTTTTTTAGCTCCAATTTGTTTCCTTTTCTTTTTTATAGTTTCTGTGTTATGACTATATTTTGATTTCCTTATTTTTTTCAGATTTTCTGTAGTTCTTAATCCATATTTTTCATTAGCAACTTTAGCATATTTAAGACAGCTGTTTAAATGCTTCTCTACTAATTTTAACGCCTGTGATTCTTCAGGAATGATTTCTATTAATTTATTTTCTTTCCCATAATGGACTGTGATTTCTTGTTTGTTTGTATGCCTTCTTATTTTATTTTGTTTTTTTTTGAGCCGGCGTGTTGCTCCATCACCAGGCTGGAGTACAGTGGTTCCATCTCGGCTCACTGCAACCTCTGCCTCCTGGGTTCAAGTGATTCCCCTGCTTTAGCCTCCCGAGTAGCTGGGGCTACAGGCATGCACCACCACATCTGGCTATTTTTTTTTTTTTTTTTTTTTAGTAGAGACGGGGTTTCTCCATGATAGCCAGGATGCTCTCAGTCTCCTGACCTTGTGATCTGCCCTCCTTGGCCTCCCAAAGTGCTGGGATTTCAGGTGTGAGCCACCGCATCTGGCCTGTATGCCTTGTTATTTTATTTAACTGGGCATTTGAAAAAATAAAACATCTTTGTAACTGCATATAGATTTGTTCTGTCATGACAGTCATCAACTCATATGTGTGGCAGGTCCTCAGTCAAGGCATCAGCCCTACATAAAACCTCAAGTCCTTCTTAGTTTGTTTCTGAACATGCACCTACATGGATTGTGTTTGCCATTTTATTTTTCACCAAATAACCCATGGCTTTTGAATCACTTGCTATTACAAAATTTTGCATCCCAGTTTCTCCTCAATGACTTAGATGGACTATTGCATGTCTCTTCCCCTAGTCTTTTGCCTGTAACATCTGTATGTGCAGAGTCACCCTGAATCTCTACTGAGCCACTCCATAAATAAATAAGTTTATTTCACTCAATTTTAGATATTTTCTGATGTTTCCATGAGTCATATGGGAGTCTTATAATCCACCATCTTGTTGAAATTATCCTCTGTGAAAAATTTCCATATCTTTATAATATTACATTTATGTCAATGTATAACAATTTACCTATGTTTCCATTTCTCTTTGTTTTATGAAAAAGCCAACAGAAGCAATCAGGGCACTGCAGGTTGTGACTACAAGATGTGAATCATGCATCGTGCAAATTACATTCATGTTCTAACCTGCCCTCCACAGGGAGGATAAAGTAAAAATTATCCCATGTGAGGATTATTCACCAGTTTATATGTCATTAGTTACCAGTTTTTCTTTATGAATAATGTTTAACAATATTATAAAGTGTATCTAATAGTTATCCAGTTTTTGGCTTGTTACTTTTGGTAGTAACTTATAAAACTAGCTGGAAAAGACAAATAAGATAAGGCACAGTTTACATATTACAAATTATATCCAAAGTCCAAAAGCTGTTAATAAGAAATCCTCCAATAAAACCACATCAAATTTTATTTTTCATTTACACCCACATCAGGATTACAACTTTATCAGGACTGCACCTTGATCAGGAAGGGATATTTCTCTTACAAGGCTAATAAAAAAGAAATAATAAATTTGCTGATGAAAACAGTAATGCATTTAAAACTTTTAACTTTAGGCCAGGCACAGTGGCTCATGCCTGTAATCCCAGAACTTTGGGAGGCCGAGGCGGGCAGATCACGAGGTCAAGAGATTGAGACCATCCTGGCTAACACAGTGAGACCCCGTCTCTAATAAAAATACAAAACAATTAGCCGGGCGTGGTGGCGGGTGACTGTAGTCCCAGCTACTTGGGAGGCTGAGGCAGGAGAATGTTGTGAACCGGGAGGCAGAGCTTGCAGTGAGCCGAGAATGTGCCACTGCACTCCAGCCTGGGCGACAGAGCGAGACTGCATTTCAAAAAATAAATAAATAAATAAAATTAACTTTAATTTTTAATTGAGGGCAATATTTTAATGAAATGCTCATTAGTTATTCCTTTAAACTGTGTGAGAGAGAGAAAAATGAAAATTAATCATTTCAAATAATGCAAAATACAGAAGGAACATCACCATGGAACAAACAAAAAAGAGCTTTGTAGCTGGAGGTTTCTATAGTCTTATGTAAACTCACAATTTGTTCTACAAATCTCTTTGAATAATTTATGTCTCATAAATAGAGATTTTAAATAGCAAAAATACTGCAGAGAGAAATTAATGAGTGTATCATAACTACATAATAATTTACTTAGGAATTTTCTTAGATAAGAAGCAGTTGAACTGGATTCAATTTTTATCATAGCTTATGTAAGACTGCCTCTGTCCCTCCTCTCACATGCCATTGGTTAACAAGCAGACAGTGTGTCCAGGGGCGTTGCCTGCTCATTGCTCTTATAGCCTGTGAGGGAGGAAGAAAGATACATTTGCCAACCAGGCCAGTGACAGAAATGGATTTGAAACATCAGTGTGTGAAGCTGAATGATGGTCACTTCATGCCTGTCCTGGGATTTGGCACCTATGCGCCTGCAGAGGTAATACTAATGTTTTTAGTGTTGAGAGTTTAAAGGAGCAAAGCTAGAGTAAGTGGAAGCTAGAGTAAGTGGAAGCTGACCAAGTTATCAGGCTTGTGTTCCCAAGTTACTCTGCATGACTTCCCTTTAAACGTCAGTCTTTGTTCTGCAATGCAGTCTGGTCACAGGGTCATCTACTGCTTATTTGGGGCACTGTTTTGTCTTCTGTTTATGTTTGTTTCACAGCTTGTCAGAGTCTATAAAACTCAGCAGAAAGAACACGGCCTGCCTGCTCCGTCTCTTGAAGATTGATTGCAATGGGAGTGGTTTCTCTGTTTCTTTGTATAGTTGAACAGATATTTACTTCTTCCAAGAAGACACAATTCAGAGGAATATTAATGGCAAAAGTTAGTGGAGACGGATTGCATGAAATCTGTTGGGAGAGTATCACTGTTCTGTTGGGCAGCCTCGTGCACCAAACTGTAATACTAGAGCTGGACTAAAGAGAATTTCCCATGTGCTACTCTCAGCTCTGGGAAAATTACCTGAAACGATAAAATATCCTCATTTTAAGAAAAAAAAAAAAAGTAAAACCTAACAAGGGAAGTTTAAATTCTTTGTCTTTGTTAATATGGGTCAGATTGGTATAAAAATACTGTAACAGAGACATTTCTTGTTTCTCTGACAAGAAAATTAATGGAATAGATTTTATTTTCTAGGCTTAGCTCTTTCTACACTGGAAGAAAACTTGTATCTCAAGACTGTCGTGGGAATACAATGTGTGTGAATAGGGACTAGTTATATAAAATTTGAGTCTCACATTTCTCATCTATACGATATAAGGATTTACAAAGGGACATTTTGAAGGCCACTGACAGGAGTGGTTTACTTTAATATAAATTGTCACGGAGAGGAAGTAAAGATGAGAACACCACTGAAACTCCACCCTTGGTGAGCCTTTGAGTGCTCGCACAACAAAGAAATGGTCAAGGATGATATGAGGAGTGGGCTGTGAGACCCAGTATCTAGTTCCTTGTAATTTTGTGGGAAAAAGAAAGCCTCAGAAATACTTTTAAGATAGGAAAACAGTTTGCTTTGTTTCTGTTTTTGTCATTTAAAAGATATACTTTCAAATCTGTATCCACATTTGTTATGTAAGTCAATAATTGTAACTTTCACTGCAATCATATGTTTCCTAAAAGAGTTGCCTTGAATTTATGGAGCTGAACCCCATTTTGCTAATCACTTACTCCCTGCAGTCTATTTCTTGAATATACAAATCAATATCCTTAGAGTATATATCTCTACTCCTAGTATTTAGTTCTGTCATGTAGACAGAATGGCCAAAGGCTGGGTAGAAAAGACTTAACATAATAGACTGCTATCCATAGATAGACAGGCCTGTTTCCAATATAAACCAGCTGGTATCTGATAAGGTAGATTTCTCGGTATTTCCTAATTTATAAGAATGGTGGCTATAAGTAACTGCTTGTGGAAACTGTGGAGTTTCTGTGCACCTGCTTTCCTTTTGGAGACTGGAAGTTTTGTGTCTGCTAGGCAGAGTGAGTCAATGTAAGCAGTCCCAGACAAAATCTTAGTAATGGAGTATGTAGAGAGCATCTCTTGTAGACAACAGTTCACATACATTTGACAAAATGTGATGCTGGATAAAGTCAGAGTGTTCTATGCAGCAACATGGTGGGAGAGGAATCACAGGAACTTACACTGTATTCCTTCATAATTACTTCCATGTGGCTATTTCCCCTTCTCTCTTTTCCTTCCTTCCTTCCTTCCTTCTTCCTTCCTTCCTTCCTTCCTCCCTCCCTCCCTTCCTTCCTTCCTTCATTCCTTTCTTCCCTCCCTTCCTCCCTCCCTCCTTCCTTTCTTTCTCTCTTTCTCTCTCTCTCTCCCTCTTTCTTTCTTTCCCTTTTCTTCTTCCTTTCCTTCTTTTTGAGATGGAGTCTCGCTATGTCGCCCAGACTGGAGTGCAATGGTGCGATCTCGGCTCACTGAAAACTCCACCTCCCGGGTTCATGCCATTCTTCTGCCTCAGCCTCCCCAGTAGCTGGGACTACAGGCACCGCCACCACGCCCGGCTAGTTTTTTTGTGTTTTTAGTAGAGACGGGGTTTCACCGTGTTAGCCAGGGTGGTCTCGGTCTCCTGACCTCATGATCCACCCGCCTCGGCCTCCCAAAGTGCTGGGATTACAGGCGTGAGACACCGAGCCCGGCCATTCCTCGTGTTAATTTCACCATACTAAAAATAATTAAGATTATATCTATAACTATAGGTTGCGTCCTGTTAATTTTTTCAAACAAAATCACTGAACCTGAAATTATTTTGGGGACACTTCCAAGTTAGTGATCAAGCAGTGATTTTCTGGGACTGCAGAAGTTCCTGCTATGCCCAACCTTTATTACTAACTGGGAAAGACCCAGGCTGACTGGGATGGACTTATGATTCTACGTATAGAACTCATCCAAGAAAGGAGGAAAAGGTGATTTTTGTGAAGGTCGCTGCTTGTGCCTGAACTAACCCTCAGGCACATTAGTCAGAAAATACTACCTTTGGTTGCTCCCCTAGGTTCCTAAAGATAAAGCTCTAGAGGCCACCAAACTGGCGATAGAAGTTGGGTTCCGCCATGTTGATTGTGCACATATTTATAATAATGAGGCGCAGGTTGGACTGGCCATCCGAAGCAAGATTGCAGATGGCAGTGTGAAGAGAGAAGACATATTCTACACTTCAAAGGTACTGTGCCTATGATGAGCTTGTGTGTACATTTGTTTATGGTGATTGTGTGGAGGTGGCAATTCTATGACTGGATCCACAGTTGAGGGTGAATTGTGCTTATTCATTTCAATTTATTCACAATTATTCATGTATGAAAAGTAAAATCAAAGGCAGAAAATGAAGATGACTTTCTCATCTTTGCAGTGTTCCAACTCATGACTTCGAAGTCCCTTTACTCTTTGAGGTCAGCACAGATCAATATGGTTTAACATAGAATATAGAATCAGAAAGAATCCTAATCATATTATCTTATTACTTACCTCCTGGGTGAGTTTCTTACATTTGTTACGATTCTCAGTTTCCATTATTATGTTGATCATACAGAGAGAGAAAGCAATATAAGCAAGCTCTGTGAGTATTAAATAATAATGCCTACATTGTCTCAAATTGTGTCCAGCCCAAGTTGACATATTAAAAACTGTGTTTGCTTCCTATGCTTCTCAACCTCAAAGATACTTAGTCTTGCCCATTGGGCTGAATAGATGAAATAATTACACTACTAACGTGTTGTAAAACATACCAAAGATAATTCAGATAATGGGTATGCTTATGATTTGATAACAATTTTTACCCTTTGAGTAATTTCACTCTTTCATTCAATATATGTACTAACAATATATCCAACATATTACAAAGTTCATCAGGATATGGCAGAACAAAAGTCATCACAAGAAGAGAGAGAATAAGTTTGCCTGTGGTCATTGTGAAGTAGTAGAAAATGTCTAAATATTAGGTGGAGCAAACTAGTAAAATTGGCTCACGTTTTCATTACACAACTTCCTTTCTCTCACCTCTGCAGCTTTGGTGCAATTCCCATCGACCAGAGTTGGTCCGACCAGCCTTGGAAAGGTCACTGAAAAATCTTCAATTGGACTATGTTGACCTCTATCTTATTCATTTTCCAGTGTCTGTAAAGGTAGGCAGCTTTGTGATCAAATTGATTTCACTTTTGTTGTCAGCATAAATATTGTTCCCATGGATATTTGAACTAAGCATTTTCCTAGATTGTTTTCATGGATATTTGAACTAAGCATTTTCTTAGGAGGACATAGGGATTATAACATGGAAGAAGAGCCCTAAACATAACTCCTAATTCCCTTTCTGTTGAACACATTTTGAATCCATACTTCTGTGATGCATGTCTACAAGAAAAGAGTGCAGAATCCTCAAACCGTCTGCTTTAAAAACTTGAGGAAGTGACAATCATCTCCTTGAAGGTACAAGGTCTTAGTTATGACTCCTGAGTTCACCTCTTGGAATGTTCACAGACACAGAGTTTCATGAAGTTGTGGTGTCCAGAAAAGCTGTTGCATATAGGGTGCACAATGAGTTTCCATCCTCTTGACTCCTTTCAAGGGGCAAGAACTCAGTCCTGGAGTCTCTTAAACTACAAATCTTCATGAGAAACTGTTGCTTCTGCGTCATCTCTTTTCAAATTGAGTTTTTATTCTTGCTTAGTGATGAATTCTTGTGTCATTCGTAACTTTTGTTTTAAGGTTACGGAAATCTCCTTAGGCTAGTTAATGCAAGGGTGAGTTAGATATGAAAGTCAAAGCCATGGCTACATTAAGAATTTGATAAAATCTCTAAAAATGTATCCTTTCTCCATCCTTATCTCTGCTTTATTACAAAAGGCTTTTTAAATATTTGTTCCAACCTTTTTCATTGGTGGCATTTATGGCTTTGGAGCACTTTCAGGCTCATGGTTATTACTGTGAGCTCCTGTGCATCTCCCAACTTCCAAACTAGCCTTGAAAACACCTCCATGGACCATGATTGGTTCATGGTCCTGTCCATGGAACATCACATGTTCAGGGAGATAAAGAACTCTGATAGTGGCATCTGGGTCAAAAGTACAATCCTTTATTCCTGGATATCAAGGTCTTTTGCAGTTGAAGAGAGGTATTGCCACAGAGAAAATTATAGGAGCAGAAGAAAGTAATGTAAGTCAATGATGACACTCCATTACCAACCAGAAAGATGGTATTTATTTATACATATAATAGTTATAAGAGATTAGAGGAAGTCTGTCTCCTGAAGACATTCCTTATACCTTCATATGTAGCACACTTTGTACATATCACTCTCAGGAGCATTGCATCACCTACATCACGGAGGATTAGTGTCCTTAAATGTACCTCAGAGCATGGCTATGTGTGGGGAAATTTATGTGGAGAAATTGATTTGTGACATCACTAAATTGACTGCTTCTACTTCAGCCAGGTGAGGAACTAATCCCAAAAGATGAAAATGGAAAACTACTATTTGACACAGTGGATCTCTGTGCTACGTGGGAGGTGAGTGCTTGGAGGAGAGCACAGATAAGAAAGATGAGATAGGAGACATCTGGTTCCTATCTTCCAAGTACAAGAATGGAAAACGCACCATTGGATCAAAACCTTAGGAGCTTTACAAAGGTAGTTTTTGTGAGCAGTGATGAAAAAGAAATGACAGGCATACAAAAGAGAGAAGTGGAGGAGAAGGGTTGGGGGTAAGGAGGACTGGGATTTCTTTCCTTGCCTGTGCACTAGACTCTCCAGTTTCCTAAGGAGGAAACAGAAATCCTTACTCTTGCAATCACTATCTTCTTCTCCAATTTTCTGTTTTATTTTCTCCCTTTTAAGAACCACAGCTACATAGTTTGATTGTCATATCTAGACAGTTGTTTCTTTCACAGTTCTGTGTCACATTTATCTTGGTCTTCAGTTGACTACACTAATGACACCTCACAATTCCTTTTTCCCAGGCCATGGAGAAATGTAAAGATGCAGGATTGGCCAAGTCCATCGGGGTGTCCAACTTCAATCGCAGGCAGCTGGAAATGATCCTCAACAAGCCAGGGCTCAAGTACAAACCTGTCTGCAACCAGGTGAGCGCCCTCAGCCTCCTGTCTTTTCTGCTCTTCATGCCCCTCTTTCTGTCCTATTGCCAAGTATCCATTCATTTAGTCCCACTTATCTTTGTAAAAGAGAAGATTCTAGAGAGCAAAGCCTCTGTCTAGAAGGGCATAGAGGGCTCCTACTGGTACCCAGCTTAGAAAAGTCTTATGGAAAGGTGTTGCAACTTTGATGCTGAATTGTGAGTTATATTTAGAGGAAATCAGTTCAATCAAGGAGGCCAAGGATTGTCAATTAGATTCAGGGAAAGGTGGACTTACCCCTAAGCTATGAAAGATGACCAGAGAGTGGATGGGTCAAGTTGATTTGGAGGAAATTGTGCATAGATATGAAGCCATGAAAAGATGGAATGAGCAGTACATAAGGAGAGAGTAAGAGCAAGAGAAGAGAAATACTAGGGATTTCCATGGGGTTCAGATGTCTCAGTGCCTCTTGGTATCTCTGCTTTCACACTCCTTGACCAAGGGCATAGATACACTAAAAATTATCTGCAGACAATGAAGGTCATCCATGGTAGAAAGAGAAACTGACATGTTTATGGAGATATCTGTTCACAGTGGATGAAATCAACACTGAGGAAGGTTCAGGAGAACATCGAGCTGACCAATGACTGCCCCGCTCCTAGTCTGCTGCTGTTCTTTGGAGTCTGTCATGCAATCAGCTGCTTAAACACATCTATTCTGTGCATGGTTCTTTCATAGCCTAGACATAATTCCATCTTTTCCTTGCATCCTGATTGATGATTCCAGGCCTTCTTGATCAAATTGACTACCCCCAAATGTTACACACATTTCAGCATTAAAATCACCACACCTTTCCCAGTACCTTATACTTTTTTGTTTTATTTCATTTTTAAAAATTTAGAGTTAATGAGTAAAAATCAACAGTGGAAATACATAATGTATAAAATGTGTGAATTTGGTATAATGATATGGTGCCATGATAATTACATAAAAGCAATGAGAAATTAATGTGGTTTTAATATTAGTAGTTCCCCAATTTTTAATATGGCAATTTTCAAACTTTCCAAAAATTTGATAAAAATACTACTGGAGACCTATGTTACCATTTGTATTCAAAATTACTAACATTTTGCAACGTTATATGGGGTATATCTGCATAAATACATATAATGTTTCTAGAACCTCTTCAAAGTAAATTGTAAAGATGCCAATTGACCCCTGGAGATCTCTCCAAGCATGTCACAGGAATGAAGATATTCTCCCAGTTACAGTGTCATTACTGTATCTAAGAACATCATCTACAGTGCCCTCACGTCATTTGGTATCCAGTCCATATTTGAATTTTCCATTGTTTAATCAAAATGTCTTTTGTGGCTCTCCTTTTTTTAACCAGAATTCAGTTGTTTTTATACCATTGTATTTTGATATCAGTTAACTTGTTTTTCCCAGTTATTGAAGGTTTCTGTAAATTAGAAATTAGATGAAAGTGTTTTATTACATTGGTTTAAACCTTTGGGGCAAGAAAATGTTTTTATCATGCCGTGTTTTTCAAACTGCATCACACTAGACTGCATACAATCACAGAATGCCCCACTAGTGGTGAAGCTAGTTTTAAAAACTTGGTTAAACTAACGATGGTCAGATCTGTTGTTTTTAACACATGTTTTCTCTTTAACGATTACTAGTAATCTGCTGGGGTATAATTATCGACAGAAGAAGTCATAGTTCCATGACAAATTTTCACATATGATTGAGTATACATCAGTGATTTGAACTTTTTTGTGTTGTATTTCTGTTCTCTTGTTTGTTATTTCCTTGGGTTTTTTACAGAAAATTTTCAATTTTAACCACTTGTTTAACTACTCTTACCTGACATTTTACTAAAAATAGTTTCTCAACAAGTAAAAGTAATATACTATTATTCTGCTAAGTCCGGGTAAAAGTTAATATCTTCCTTCAATTAGCAATGTACTGTGAATGTAATTACTGTAATGACCACCATCAGAGTAGACAAATATTTGTGTTCTTTTTCTCATTCTCTCACTAATTACTATAGACTCATGGATTTTTATCCTATGCTTTTTAATTCATTTTACTTATTTTTCAATGCTCATGTCTACTCAGTAGGTATATATGTATGTATGTATATGTGTGTGTGTATGTATATATATATATGAAAGAAGAATTTGATCAAAGACTCCTGAGGGTAGGTCTAAAAGACAAAGCACTTGTTTCATAGGAAACCCACTGGTGACATTTGAGATGTCACCATACAAATCCATCATACAAAAAGGAAAAGTAATGAAAGATTGTTAAAATTATCAGTATTTATACATATATGTATGTTTTCTAGTTCATCCATTATATATGGATATATATGTATCTCATAGATGGCATATATGATATGTATAAAATATGTTAGATGAATTAGAAAGCATACATATATATGTATACATTTTGGTTATTAATTAGGAATCTAGTTCTTTTGTCTTTCAGACCTGCTCTCATGACTCTTTGAACAAATTCTTGATTTCTGGCACAAGTTGATGCCTAAGGCTCAAAGAATCTTACTTCATCCCAGCTCTGAAATTGGCCGTGTCTCCTTCTAGTGGTTGGAGTTATTGAGAAACCAGGATAGGGTTCGTAGAGGTTGCTTTTGCTCAGAAATAGCATTTCGATTTTCTTAGGAGAGAGGGATATAAAATTAAGTTGTATGTAAAACATCATTTTTTGGCAAATACTCTCTGTTCAAATGTAGTGCTCTACATTATACAGCTTCTTTTACTTTGGTGATTTTAATATTAATACAACTTTTGGATTATCTGATGCTTTTCCATCTTGCTCATCTGCAGGTGGAATGTCATCCTTACCTCAACCAGAGAAAACTGCTGGATTTCTGCAAGTCAAAAGACATTGTTCTGGTGGCCTATAGTGCTCTGGGATCCCATCGAGAAAAACCGTGGTAATAAGAGCAACAGGAATTTTATGTAAAACATTGTTTCGATTTCAGAAAATTTAATTAGCTCATGCTGTTTCCTGGAGTTCACTCACAGCTGACTTGGGGTGAGGGAAGAATTTGCATTTCTGACAAGATCCCAGCTGATGCTGAGGCTGCTGTTCAGGGGCCTCACGTGAGCAGCTCTGGTGCAGAGTGGACGCCTTAGTCTGTTTAGGGAGCCGCCTAACAAACTGTATCCCCAGCCTCAGGACTTCAGCATTTCTGCCTTTCCTTCCAGGGTGGACCAGAACTCCCCAGTTCTCTTGGAGGACCCAGTCCTTTGTGCCTTGGCAAAAAAGCACAAGCGAACCCCAGCCCTGATTGCCCTGCGCTACCAGCTGCAGCGTGGCGTTGTGGTCCTGGCCAAGAGCTTCAGTGAGCAGCGAATCAGGGAGAACATGAAGGTGAGGAGCCGGGCTGTGGGCCTCAGGACTGCTGCACAGTGTCCTTCACACGTGTACTTCTTGTAAGGCTCTCAGGACACCCTTGGGCCAGCTCCATTTCCCTGTATTTCCTATGCATGAATTCTTTGTGTACATCACAAGGATTTCTTCTACTCTGACACAGGAGAGGCAACACAGGTGGAGAGAAATAGGATGGGATCAAAACCAGAGATTTGAATTAGCATTAAGTCAGAGATATCCATATCCCTCTGCTAGGGATATGTCTTTTTTTTTATTTTCTGTAATGAGGTGTTTGATTAGATGTTTTTTAGTCTTCAAATCATCGTGAATTTTTTTTTGTATATTTATGTAGTATAAATTCCTTATATTTATTCTCTTAGAATTTTGTCTTTGTGAATTGTTTGTTTAACTCTGCCTTTTTTTTTATGAGGTGGTCGTTCGTCTTTATTTTTATGTGTAGGAGACCATATTTATTCCAACATCTAAGGTTATAAGCCAAACCCAGTTAACACAAAGGCTTAATGCAAAAGCATTTGTTGAGCTCAAGATTCCATGGTTAGAAAATTAGCCTGGGCTCAGCCTGAACTCAGTCCAGTCCTTCTGTTCTTGGCCGGGCTCTCATGTGTGTGCACAGCAGTGAGGCAGCTCTGCTTCAGGATGTCCATGGGGCAACTGTCTGAGCGCCCCCCTCTCCCATGCAGTTCTTTATCCTCCAGCCATCCAGCCCAGGGTTCGTCATGGAACTGGGCACGACCCTAAGGCAGTGAGTGGACACGTGCAAAGCCTTTTCATGTCTAGGCTCAGAGCTGCCAACCATTGCTTCTGGGAAATTCTATCACCTAATGCAAGTTACAGGATAGGTCAGACTCAAGGGGTGAGGAAATACACACCACCTCTTATTGGAAGGAGCTGGAAATTCATATAACCAAGCAAGTGGATACAGGGACATGTGATTGTTAGAGGGCATGTTCCTAATTAATCTATCAGTTATATGATATGTGTGAAATAATATATTAATAAGTATATGTATGAATATGAATATATCTAAATTGATGTATTATTTCATATATTCTCAAGAATACATCCAAGTCTCTAGAGAATATCCAAATACATACATATGTTTGTTTTCTAATTAGTTATATATAGATACATGAAATATGCATCATATATGGTATATATATATTGTAAATCCTATGTCGTATATATGACATATATCACATATATGTATATGTCACTATTTTCTAAAACCTTAAGTAAAATCAGTGTAGAAACCCATAGGATACTCTGAAATAATGACACAGAGAATGAGAAAGAAAGTAAAAAATGACAATGAAACAATAGATGAATCTAGGTAATGGCATTCACTATATGATTTTAAAAATATTTTTAGACATTAGAAAACTGACAAAACAAAAAGGAAATGTTATGAAAGACTGTGGAAATTATCAGTATTTATACATGTGTGTATGTTCTTTAATTCATCTAGTATACATAGATATATATATGACATGTGTTATATATGTTAAATTAATTAGAAACCACATATATATGTATTTATTCTGGATATTAATTCTTTAGGGACTTGAATGTATTCTTGAAATAACGTCTTCCAAATTTTACCTGTGTTGTCATATTCTCTGTGGTTATGTTTTCACAAACAAAAGTTTCTATCCTTCATGTAGACTCATTTTTCATGCCTCTTTCTTGTGGTTGGTGAATTTTGTGTCTTATCCTATATTGGGACTATCACAATATTTTACTGTGTTAGCTTACAAAATTATTAATATTCTTTCCTTATAAATTTAGTTAATTCGAATGGGATTGACTTTTTAAATACGATATGAAATAAGGATCCAAACATGCATATCTAATTTTTGAATTTTTAGCAAAATTTCCCACCGACATTTATTGAAAAGTTCATATTTGCTCACATAACTTGACATTTTTTTACCTGTAACATATATGAAATTTCCATGAACAATTATCTGGCCTCTCTTCCATCTTCAGTTCACTTATTTACTTTTCTGTACTATGATGTTAAAAAGTAAGTTTCACTTCCAATATGTTACAAATAATTTTCTAACGTCTTCATTTATTTAATAATATCTTAGCTATTCTTGACTAATGTATTATTTAAAATTTTGAATCATCTCATTAACTTCCACAAGCAAGTAAATGTTTTAATCTCTTATTGACATTTAATAAGCCTGCAGATCAATGTGGAGAGAACCGAATCTTTGACAATATTGAGATTTCCAATCCATGATCATATGAATTTCCCACTACTTATTAATAAATTATCTTTTAATAAATATATCATTAATTTCATAACTTTCTCCATTACTGTTAATTTTTTTTTTTTTTTTGGAGATGGAGTCTCACTGCGTCACCCAGGGTGAGTGCAGTGGCACAATCTCGGCTAACTGCAACCTCCGCCTCCTGGGTTCAAGCAGTTCTCCTGCCTCAGCCTCCCGAGTAGCTGGGACTACAGGCACACACTGCAATACTCAGCTAATTTTTTGTATTTTAGTAGAGATGGGGTTTCACTGTGTTGCCCAAGCTGTTCTTGAACTCCTGAACTCAGGCAAACCTCCCGCATCGGCCTCCCAAAGTGCTAGGATTACAGGCGAGAGCCACCGCGCCTAGTAATTACTGATACTTTTAATAGTTTTTGATCGCTTTTCATTTTTGTTTTGTGGACTTTCTAATGTATAGAAATACTACAAGAATAATGCAACAAATGCGCTTACCTGGATTCATCAAGTGCTACATGGTTGTCATTTTTTTTTATTATACTTTAAGTTCTAGGGGACATGTGCACAATGTGCAGGTTTGTTACATATGTATACACGTGCCATGTTGGTGTGCTGCACCCATTAACTCATCATTTACATTAGGTATATCTCCTAATGCTCTCTCTCTCCCCTCCCCCCAACCCACAATAGGCCCCGGTGTGTGATGTTGCCCTTCCTGTGTCCAAGTGATCTGATTGTTCAATTCCCACCTATGAGTGAGAACATGTGGTGTTTGGTTTTCTGTTCTTGCTATAGTTTGCTGAGAATGATGGTTTCCAGCTGCATCCATGTCCCTACAAAGGACATGAACTCATCCATTTTTATGGCTGCATAGTATTCCATGATGTATATGTGCCACATTTTCTTAATCTAGTCTGTAACTGATGGACATTTGGGTTGATTCCAAGTCTTTGCTATTGTGAATAGTGCCACAATAAACACACGTGTGCATGTGTCTTTATATTGGCATGATTTATAATCCTTTGAGTATACACCCAGTAATGGGATGACTGGGCCAAATGGTATTTCTAGTTCTAGATCCTTGAGGAATCATTTTTTACTCTCTCTTTCTCTTATTTTCTGTATCACTCTTTCAGTTTTCCTATGAATTTGTACACTTATTTGATTGAATGAGTTAGAGTGACATCTTTTTGATATTTAGAATCTCCCAAATTTACACAGTTGAGTACCCATGCCTTTTGAATGTGCAATCATTAGTATTTAGACAATTATTGGCTTGAGTTATGTTGAAAACTGTTTTTTCCTATTATACCTGCTCATTGGAGAGATAGATATTCAATGTTATTCATCAAACCTACTAAATTACGCTAGACATTACAAAATTTGCCTCTAGATTCTTGTGGGTCTTCTAGGTACATGACCCTATCATGTGTGCACAATGTCAGCTGTTTCTTCTTCAGCATCTTGAGATATTCTCTTTGTCTGCAGTGTTGTGCAGTTTCAAAATATTTTATCTGGGAATGGATTTTTGTTTATTTTTCGTCTGGTTTTCATTGACCACTTGAATGGTTAGAGAGGTCTTTCATAAATTTTGGAAACGTATCGATCTTTGAAGTATTGTCTCTGCACCCTACTGTCTGACGTACTTGGTGGTTCCCAGTTGGCAATGATGTAATCTAAAAATAATTAAAGTTTTCTATTACTTTGATAGGTGTTTGAATTCCAGTTGACTTCAGAGGACATGAAAGCCATAGATGACCTAGACAGAAATACACGATATTTGACCCCTGATATGTAAGTAATTTTGGTGATGGGTGTCCTAATTTATTTTCAGAGGAGGAATGTAGCATGGGTGTTGAGAGTGACCTCCACACCAGGGGCACAGAGGCCAATGTGAGACAGAGGTGAGACAGGAGCTTTCTGGACCTCTCCTCATGGACTCACTCCAGAGCCCTGTTCTCTGGCAGGGAGAGAGGCCCGGAGTCAGTGTGGTCAACCTGTCCCTCTGCTCTCATGACTCCATGGAACTCTCCAGAGCAGCCAAGATCATTGCTGAATCTGCACCTTCCATGTAGGGTGCCGTTTGTACTACTGTCTCGTGTACATACTGCGGATATTGCCCATGTGGTCACATTAGATGTTTCCAAATTTGTGCTTATATGTTGCTCTTCCCAACCTGCTAAATATCTTACCAGATCAAAGGGAGTTCCATCAACCTTGTGGGCCAGGTTCCAATTCCCACCTACTTCACGTGGAATTGCTTGCTAGATCCTGTCAATTAAGTATTTTTAATCATTTCAAACCTTTTTTGTGCCTTTCTTTGCATGTTTTCCCATGACCCAAACACCGCATTTGCCTCCACAAGTCAGTCTTAGTGGAGCAAACAGGAGCACTTGGCCTTGATGTTCTACAATATGGAGATCTCAGTGCAGAGAATAAAGAAATTTTGAAATCAAATGAAGAGTGTAGATGCAAAAGCACCATTGTTGGAGATAATTTATGACCAATAACAGATGTTTACTGTTCCTCTATGTTCTAAGGTTCTAGGATTCATAGAAGGCTACTCACAAAATGAGGGAAAAAAAGAAGTTATGTTCCTGATGGCAGTGGAGATTTTAACAAGTAATAGAGATGATGAGATAATGTGTGAATAAAACAAACACAATGGTACATCATAAGTACCCAAAATTTGTAGATATTATTAGTAGCATTTTATTATTTAGAGAAAAATACAAAATGAAAAAGGAAATCATAAAAAAGAAAAGTGGCAAGCATTAGAAATTTTTTACAACCAATTAACGTTTTCTAGGATCATAAAATCAATCACTAGTGCTATTTCATAGAATTCAAATATGATCTGGAGTAAACCACTTGCAAGCTTCCAAGTGTTTGCTCTTGGTGTAAGGATATCACAAAGGATAGGCTCAATTCCCTAATTAACAAGTTGTAACTGTACATGTGAGCAGTCATTTATCTGTGTCTTTATATTTTGGGTTATTTCTGCCTATAAAATGGTTTATGCATTGTAGCTCTTTGGATATTGGACCCTATATCAAACACAACAATTTACATTTCTGAATCTAACCAAGTGTGTTGCATATGATAGGCCGGTAGTAGGTAAGATGCATAGAAATAAAATAAAGTATAATTGCTACCAGTATAATAGTTACACTCAAAATTGTCTGTTAGTGATGATCGTATGTCTTGCTTATTCCTCTTCAAGGTAAGGCAGAATGAGTTCCTGTTTTTACTGAGAATTTGAAATAGAAAATGTCAGATATCTCTTTGCTCTGTTGACAGATGTAGAGAAATATGTTTGAACATTTGACTGTGTGTGTTTTATGTGTTCAGTTCCAGGCAGAGGAATAGAATTAAATGATTCTTTATTTTGAAAATACAG
This sequence comes from Trachypithecus francoisi, assembly GCF_009764315.1. Classification (NCBI taxonomy): domain Eukaryota; kingdom Metazoa; phylum Chordata; class Mammalia; order Primates; family Cercopithecidae; genus Trachypithecus; species Trachypithecus francoisi. Next base: position 26,247 of record NW_022680818.1, read on the forward strand.
ATATAATAAAGTCATGTTCATTAAACTAAGAAACACAGATTCTAGAGCAGTCAGAAAATGAACTTCTTAACATCTACACTAGTGGTGGTTTCCTAGAAATCACTGTGCTATCTGCTAGTAGCGGAGTCATTGCCATTCAGAGTGTGCACTTTTTTCTCTTTCCAGTTTGGCTGAGTCCCCTGATTATCCATTTTCTGATGAATATTAACATGGAGGGCATTGCATGAGGTCTCCCAAAAGGCCCTACATGTGGATGGTGACACAGAAGATGTCTCTATGCTGGTGACTGGACACATCGCCTCTGGTTAAATCTCTCCTGCTTGGCCACTTCATCAAGCTACAGCTAAGCCCATCAGCCAGAAAAGAAAGACAATAATTTTTTTCTCATTTTGAAAAAATTAAATGTTCTCTCCTAAAGATTCTTCACCTGCTTTGGTCTCCATTACTTCTATGTTTTCTTTCCTTCTGACACACTAGTGAACCAAAATTGTGATTTGCCTATACGTTTAGGGCCAGAATTGGAAAGTGAAATCAACCATTTAAGATTCATTTCTGCAGTGGGAGTGGATGGAGGTTCACCCTCTGGGAAAGGGGCAGGTGACAGGTGTTTATCAGTCAGTGGCTCTCTAGCTGTTGTTGGAAGAAGCACAGGCAGCATGGAGTCTAGAGGGTGAGCGATATTGACCAGCAATTCATGGGCTCCCTGCAGCAGTGTGAGGGTCAGAGTTTCTGGAGCTTGGGAGGAGGCATCCCTGTGAGAGGGGGCATTAGGGAGGTGGAAGGGCACCCACTAGGCAAAGTGATTAGAAGTCAGGTATGAGGAGGTTAAATAAGAGAGAGTCGAGTACATCTCTGGTTGGAAAAACATATCAGCACCCTTTTTTTTCTGATCATTATATCTTGTTCATCAAAAGAAACTTTCCAGGATGTTTTAACAAACCCCACAGCTGAGAGTCAGGCGTGAATCTTTGATGTGTGCCCAGTCACAGTGTTGACCCTATTGGTCTGTGGTAGGGCAGGACATCAAAGACATCATTGAATAATCACATTTCCCTGACTACTTCATATTTGGAAAATATTCTTAGATTGTAAAAATGTACTGTTCATTTGTTATATTCAATTGTTTAAATGTTTTATGCTTTAAACAAGGCATGGTTACCATGTAGCTTAAATCTTAAGTACCCTAGGATTGTTGGAATAGTAAATGAACATCATACTTAGGAATATAGCTAAGTATGGGGAAAGATCTCTACAAGAAAAATTTTAGGCCGGGTGCGGTGGCTCAAGCCTGTAATCCCAGCACTTTGGGAGGCCGAGACGGGCGGATCACGAGGTCAGGAGATCAAGACCATCCTGGCTAACACGGTGAAACCCCGTCTCTACTAAAAATACAAAAACTAGCCGGGCGAGGTGGCGGGCGCCTGTAGTCCCAGCTACTCGGGAGGCTGAGGCAGGAGAATGGTGTAAACCCGGGAGGCGGAGCTTGCAGTGAGCTGAGATCCGGCCACTGCACTCCAGTCCGGGCGACAGAGCGAGACTCAGCCTCAAAAAAAAAAAAAAAAAAAATTTTAAAAGCTACTCAAAGAAATCAGAGATAACACAAATGCAAAACAAGTACAGGAGGCAGCAAAAGGTAACTGATGCCACTCAAGAGATCTCATGGAGAACTAAGAAAATGGAGAAAAGTACCACATGGCAGATGGGAGGCGGTGTTGGCATGCGTCTCCCACTTGGAAGGACAGATGAGTGTGTAGCGATTTACACTGTGAATTTTTTTGCAAGAACCGATGCAGGAACTTAACAGAAAATCAACAACAAAAAATTTACATACACTTTGAAGAAGAAGCAGGGACCAGCCTACTCCATGAAACAAGCAAAAAACGTCACATCCCCACCTTGGGAGGGGAGACAGTGCACTCCAGAGCACACATCCCCACTGGGAATCTGGAAATTCAGGCCACAAGAGAAGGCTTTAATCCTCTGTAGAGCAGGAATGGATTTAGGGAGCAAGTGAAATATACAAACAGAAGCAGCAGCAGGAAGTGCCTTGCAGGCATTCCCAGCCTTCAGTGTGAACTCAGGGAAGCCATTCCTGACTACATGTCATAGGGGCCCTTGGCGAAGTCAGCTAATGAGCTCAGAGAGGGGTCACAGGGTAAAAGAAGCTCCCAACTGAATTTTGTGATATAATCTCGAGTGGGGACACGTGCCCTTGAGCAGAACCCACATGGGAGAGCTGGAAGTGCATTGCAGACATGAGTGCAGAAGCCGGGTATCCAGCCTTGTGGGCAGACCTGGAGGGATGTGGCCTGAAAGCCATGGTTATTATCTCTATGGGAAAGCTGATGACCTGGGGCTGGTCTGAGTTTTGTGCACAGATTGCCTGGATATAAATCTGGCACTGTTAGCAGAGCATTACAGGAATGAAAGGAATAAAAACTGCCTTGCCAACTCCATGGGTGCTGGGTGAGACTCACTGCCACCCACTACTTCCCACTCCCTTTGTGAATTCTGCTGTGCAGCAGAGGCAGTGAAACTCCCCACTGGAACATTATCCCAGCAGCCTGAGAACAACCTTTTGGGCCTCACAAGGGTTGCAGCCTGCCTCATCCAAGGAGACTCAGAGTACAGACCCACATAACCCTGAACTCATTGGTGGTACCCCTCCACCCCCCTGGTAGCTTAACAGAAAGATACACTTTTAGGAGCTTCATAGCTCCCGCCTCCATCCCATCCCTCATTGCCTGAGAAACCACTTTCCCTGGATAACTCAGGGCAAGCTCAAATCCCCCTGCTACCACCCCAGATGGTGCTCTTTTCCAAGTGCCACCTCCTAGCTGGAGACCAACCAACACAGTCCACATGGCACCTCAAGGAAGAGTAAATAGAACTGTTCCCAGGAAGGAGAAAACACCTGCATGACCTCAGCTATTACCACTGTGTACCACACCCAGGCCGACTAGAGGTCTTGAGTCCGTCCGCATGACAACTTCACTGCTCACGTAACCAGCATTCAAGCACACCAAGCTTATCTATATCTAAGGAGTCTCGGAGACTACATTGCTCCCTTGCCATCTCAATCAGAGGTGATGCTGGTATCCACTGCTTGGAGACTTGAGGACAGGTCACATCAATGGATCCTTTGCCAACAAATCCAGCACTAGCCTGGAGTCTGGGGACCCCACTGGGTGGCTAGGCCCAGAAGAGCAGTAGCAATCACCGTAGTCCAGCACTCTGGAAGTTTCATTTTGACCAGAGGAAAGAGAGTACCCCATAAGGGAACACCAGTGGGACAGAAAAACCTGAACAGCAGCCCTTGAGTCCCAGGTCTTTCCCCTGTGGGAAGTTTCTTACAGCAGACAAACAATTGCAGAGCTGGGTGCAGTAGGAAAAGCCTGCACCTTTACCCCAACGGGAAGGCAGCTTCTGTGACTGAGAAAGGTCCTGGAGAAGCGGTCCTTTTTCCCCGCTGGTGCACCACTGAAGCCCACAGCTGGGGCTACTTCCACAGGAACACAGAGTGGATACACCTATAGACAGCCTTCCTGGAACAATTCATGATGATTGCACCCCCACAGGAGAAGCACTCTCCAGATGCAGGCTTGCACAAGAGGCAGTCATAATTCTTCCCGAGTTGGAACACCAACATTTCTAGAGATGAGAAGAGGTGCCTATCTGACCTGAACAACTGGAACCCTGGGACTGGAGTGAAGCTAGGATGGGCATAGCTTTCCTGCTGACCTGGCAGGGGAGCTGAGTAAGCTCCCATTCTTCACCATGATGAAACCTCAGCACATCTAACTGAGAGTTCCCCTAGGCACCTTCATCAAGGCCGGGACCTCTGCCCATGATTGGGCTTTACACCTACTTACCTGCTTTAGCTACAAACAGTGCCTACCCCAGAATACCTTCTCTACTGGCCTGAAGCCTGATCCATCAACTCAGTAAGTAAAACACTGAGGAAAAACTTAAAAATTAAAAAGTGTGCATCACAGGAGAATGTGAGAAGCTTCAAAAGACACTTGCCACTTCAACCTCAAGGAGACAGTGAACTTGACCACACACCAACTATGAAACTACTATAACTCACATCTGGGAAAGCCAGTGCACATAGACTGTTTGTAACTAAGGAACTCACACACTATTATATACAGTGCTTTATAGAAGCTTATTAGTTCCATTAAGTCACATGTGTCTGTTTTTATTTTCTTGCTTGTGTTTTTGTAACCTCACAACTGGATTTCTTCATGCCTGTGTACATAATTCATTTTATACGCCTTTAGTTAACCTTTCAACAGTATGCAGAGATGGGCATTGCCCATCCAGTGTTCTCATATAATGTGAGGGAAGAAGAAAGAAACAATATTTTCTAGCTAGGCCAGTGACAGAAATGGATTCAAAACATCAGTGTGTGAAGCTAAATGATGGTCACCTTGTGCCTGTCCTGGGATTTGGCACTGGTGCACCTCTAGAGGTAATAATAATATTTTTAGTGTTGAGAGTTCAAAGGAGCAAAGCTAGAATAGGTGGAAGCTGATTTGTGTTCCTCTGTGCTCTGCATGACTGTTCTGATCTCCGTTTCCCTAGGGTAGAGCTGTGCTCTGTGTACAAAGAGAAAAGGTGAATCTTTGTTCTGCAATGCAGTCTGGTCAAGGTGTCATCTACTGCTTATTTGGGGCACTGTTTTGTCTTCCATTCATGTTTATTTCACAACTTATTAGAATACATGAAACCCAGTAGGAAGAACACTGCCTTTCTGCTCCCCTCTTTTAGGTATTAATTGCAATGGGAGTGGTTTCTCTGTTTCTTTCTATAGTAAGATAAATATATTCTTCTTCTAAGAGGACATGATCCAGAGAAATCTTTATGGCAAAAGTTAATGGAGATGGGGTGCAAGAAATCTATCTGGAGAGTATCACTGTTCTGATGGGTGATATTGTGCACCACATGGTAATATTAGACCTGGACTAAAGAGAATTTCCCAGGTACTGTTCTCACCTCTGGGAAAATTACATGGAAGGAAAAATATCCTCATTTTCAGAAAAAAAAAAATAGAACCTCGTCAAGGAGAACTACAAACCACTGCTCAGTGAAATCAAAGAGGACACAAACAAATGGAAGAACATACCATGCTCATGGATAGGAAGAATCAATATCGTGAAAATGGCCATACTGCCCAAGGTGATTTATAGATTCAATGCCATCCCCATCAAGCTACCAATGACTTTCTTCACAGAATTGGAAAAAACTGCTTTACAGTTCATATGGAACCAAAAAAGAGCCCGCATTGCCAAGACAATCCTAGGTCAAAAGGACAAAGCTGGAGGCGTCACGCTACCTGACTTCAAACTATACAACAAGGCTACAGTAACCAAAACAGCATGGTACTGGTACCACAACAGAGAAATAGACCAATGGAACAGAACAGAGTCCTCAGAAATAATACCACACATCTACAGCCATCTGATCTTTGACAAACCTGAGAGAAACAAGAAATGGGGAAGGATTCCCTATTTAATAAATGGTGCTGGGAAAATTGGCTAGCCATAAGTAGAAAGCTGAAACTGGATCCTTTCCTTACCCCTTATACGAAAATTAATTCAAGATGGATTAGAGACTTAAATGTTAGACCTAATACCACAAAAACCCTAGAAGAAAATCTAGGTAGTACCATTCAGGACATAGGCATGGGCAAGGACTTCATGTCTAAAACACCAAAAGCAACGGCAGCAAAAGCCAAAATTGACAAATGGGATCTAATTAAACTAAAGAGCTTTTGCACAGCAAAAGAAACTACCATCAGAGTGAACAGGCAACCTACAGAATGGGAGAAAATTTTTGCAACCTACTCATCTGACAAAGGGCTAATATCCAGAATCTACAAAGAACTCAAACAGATATACAAGAAAAAAACAAACAACCCCATCAAAAAGTGGGGAAAGGATATGAACAGACATTTCTCAAAAGAAGACATCCATACAGCCAACAGACACATGAAAAAATGCTCGTCATCACTCGCCATCAGAGAAATGCAAATCAAAACCACAATGAGATACCATCTCACACCAGTTAGAATGGCAATCATTAAGAAGTCAGGAAACAATAGATGTTGGAAAGGATGTGGAGAAATAGGAACACTTTTACACTGTTGGTGGGATTGTAAACTAGTTCAACCATTATGGAAAACAGTATGGCGATTCCTCAAGGATCTAGAACTAGATGTACCATATGACCCAGCCATCCCACTACTGGGTATATACCCAAAGGATTATAAATTACTCTACTACAAAGACACATGCAGACGTATGTTTATTGCGGCACTATTCACAATAGCAAAGACTTGGAATCAACCCAAATGTCCATCTGTGACAGACTGGATTAAGAAAATGTGGCATATATACACCATGGAATACTATGCAGCCATAAAAAAGGATGAGTTTGCGTCCTTTGTAGGGACATGGATGCAGCTGGAAACCATCATTCTTAGCAAACTATCACAAGAAGAGAAAACCAAACACCGCATGTTCTCACTCATAGTGGGAACTGAACAATGAGATCACTTGGACTCAGGAAGGGGAACATCACACACTGGGGCCTATCATGGGGAGGGGGGAGGGGGGAGGAGGGAGGGATTGCATTGGGGAGTTATACATGATATAAACGTTATGCACATGTACCCTAGAACTTAAAGTATAATTAAAAAAAAAGAAAGTCTAAATTCTTGGTCCTCGTTAGTGTGTATCGGATTTGTATGAAAATGGTAAGTTGGTCCTCTGACACGCAAGTGAACAAAATTCAGAGTTTATTTTCTAGACTGAACTATTTCTACAATGGGAGAACACTTGTATCCCAAGACTGTCCTGTCACTACAAAGTGCGTGAATAGGGACTAGTTACACCAAATTTGTGCTTCACTTTTTCAACTGTAAGTTGTAAGGACTTACAAATATATTTTGAAGACCGTGGACAGGGATGGTTTACTTTGTAATATAGATAAGCAAGGAGAGGATGTAAGGATGGGGACACCCCTGAAGCTCCAGCCTTGATAGGCCTTTGAATGCTCACATAGCAAAGAAAAGATCAAGAATGCTATGAGGACACGGCCGTGACTCCCAGTATTTAACTTTTTGTAATTTCATGGGAAAAAAGAAAGCTTCTGAAATACTTTTAAACAGGGAAAATATTTTGTGTTATTTATGTTTCTGCATTTAAAATATATACATTCGAATATGCTCCCAAATTTGTTACATAAGTCAATAATTGTAAATTTCACTGCAATTTGATTTTTTTTCCTAAAAGAGTTGACTTTAACTTTGGATCTGAAACCCACTTCAATCTCTTACTGTCTGCAGTCTATTTTTTAATCTATAAATCAACATCCTTAAAGTCTACATCTTTACTCCTAGTATTTAGTTCTGTCATGCAGGCAGAATGACTAATGGCTGTGTAGAAGAGAATTAACATAATAGACTGCTCTCCATAGATGTGCCTGTTTCCAAAATGGACCTGGCTGGTATCTGAGAAGGTGGTTTTCTCGCTATTTCCTAATTGATAAAGATGGTGGCTGTAAGTAACTGCTTGTGCAAACTGTGGGGCTTGTGTGCACCTGCTTTCCTTCGGGAGACTGGACTTTTTGTCTGTGTTAGGTAGAATGGGTCAATGTAACCAGCAACCAGTGAAAATCTTAGGAATGGAGTATGTAGGGAGCAACTCTTGTAGACAACATTTTCCATATATCGTCAAAATATGATGCTGGAGGAAGTCAGTGTGTTCCATGCAAGATCATGAGACAGGAATCACAGGAGCTTGCACTGTATTCCTTCATAATTCCTTCCATGTGCCTTCTTTCTTGTGTTAATTTCACTACATTAAAACTCATTAAGATTGTATCTATAACTGTAGGTTGAGTCCTGTTGATTTTTACAGCAAATTCTAAAACTGGATGTATTCTTGGGAACTTTCAGGCCAGTGGTCAACCAGTGATTTTCTCGGAATGAAGAAGTTCCTGGGATGCCCAATCTTCGTTACCAACCAGGAAAGATCCAGGCAGACTGGGATGGGCTTGTGATCTTGCATGGAGAACTGATCCAAGATAGGAGGAAAAGCTCATTTATGTCAATGCTTGTACCTGAACTACCTCCCAAGCACATCAATCAGCAAATACTAACTACTTTTAGTTGCTCCTCCAGGTTCCTTGGAATAGAGCTACAGAGGTCACCAAATTGACAGTAGAAGCAATAATGAGGAGCAGGTTGGAATGACCATCCGAAGCAAGAGTTTAGATGGCAGTGTGAAGAGAGAAGACATATTCTATACTTCAAATGTACTGTGCCTCTGATGAGCTTGTTTGCCCAGGTATTTAATGTGATTGTGTGGAGATGACAATTCTGTGACTGGATCAGTAGTTGTGAGTGAATTGTGCTTATTCATTTCAATTTATTCACAAATATTCATGTATGAAAACTAAAATTGAAGGCAGGAAATGATGTCTTTGTACTCAAATTTCACTTCAATGTCCCTTTACTTTCTTGAGCTCAGCACAGATTAATATGGTTTGACGTGGACTATAGAATCAGAGAAAACCCTAATGATATTCTTACCTCCTGGGTGAATTTCTTACATTTGTTATGATTCTGAGTTGTTATTATCATTTTGATCAGAGAGAGAGAAAGCAATATAAGTGACCTCTGTGAGTATTAAATAATGATACCTCCAATATCTTAAATTGTGTCCAGCCCAAGTTGGTATATTAAAAACTTTGCTTGCCTCCTCTGTTTCTGAACCACATATACTTATTCTTGCCCATGGAGCTGAAAGGATAAAAGAATTACATTACTAAAATAGTTATAAAACATACCAAGATAATTTAGATAATGGGCATGATTATTACTTGATAAGAATTTTTACTTTTTGAGTAATTTCATTCTATCACCAGTATATGTACTACCTATATATCCAGCATATAATAAAGTTCATCAGGATATGATGACAGAACAAAAGGCATCACAAGAAGAGAGAATAGTTTTGCCTCTTGTTATCGATTTTGAAGTACTGGAAAATATAGCTGGAGCAAATGTCTAAATATTAGGTGGAGCAAACTCATAAAAATTGGCTCAAGTTTTCGTTCAACACAACTTCCCTTCTCTAACCTCTGCACCTTTGGTGCACTTCCCATCAACCAGAGTTGGTCTGATGAACCTTGGAAAGGGCACGGAAAAATCTTCCACTGGACTTTGTTGACCTCTATCTTATTCATTTTCCAGTGTCTCTAAAGGTATGTAACTCGTGTGATAAAATTAATTTCACTTCTGTTCTCAGCATGGACATTGTTTATATGGATAGTTGAACTAAATGTTTTCTTAGGAAGATATAGGGATTATAACACGGAAGAAGAACCCTAAACATAACTCTAATTCCCTTTCTACTAAACAAATTTTGAATCCCTACTTCTCTGATACAGGACCACAAGAGTGTGCAGAATCCGCAAAGCCCCTGCCTCAAAAACTTGAGGCAATGACAGTCATCTCCTTGAATGCGCAAGGTCGTAGTTATGACTCCTGAGTTCACCTCTTGGGATGTTCACACAGTTTCATGAAACTGTGGTGTCCAGAAAAGCTGCTGCACACATGGTGCACAATGAGTTTCCATCCTCACTCTTCTTTTCAAGGGTAAACAGATATGGCGGAATTCAGGCCGGTTGCGTCTTAAACTACAAACTTTCACGTAGACTTGGGAAACCTTGTTGTTTCTGCTCCCTCTCCTTTCACACTGGAGTTTCTATCTTTGCTTAACCATGAATTCTTGTGTCATTCATAACCTTTGATTTAAAGTTACAGAAAACTACTCAGGCTATTTAATGCAAGAATGTATTAGATTTGAAAATGGGAAGTCAAAGTCATGGCTACATTAAGAATTTAATAAAATCTCTAAAAATATGTGCTTTCTCCATCCTTCTCTGTACTTTATTACAAAACGTTTTTTTAAAAAAAATTTGTCCAACCTTTTCCATTGGTGACAATTATGGCTTGGAGCACTTTCAGGCTCATGGTCATTACCATAAGAGAGCTCCTGTGGATCTCCCAACTTCCAAACTAGCCTTGAAACGCACCTCCATTGACCATATTGGCTCATGGTCCTGTCCATGGAACAGCACATCATCAGGGAGATAAAGAACTATGATAGTGGCACCTGGGTCAAAAGTACAACCCATTATTCCCGGATATCAAGGTCTTTTACTGTTGAAGAGAGGCACTGCCACAGAGAAAATTATAGGAGCAGAAGAAAGTAATGTAAGTCAATGATGACACTATTAGGAACCAGAAAGATGGCATTTATTTATACATACAATAGTTGTAAAAGATTAGAGAGAGCCCGTCTCCTGAAGACATCCCTTATACCATCATATGTAACACTTTGTACATATCACTCTCTGGGGCATTGCTTCACCTACCTCATGGAGGATTAGTGTCCTTAAATGTATCTGGGAGCATGGCTATGTGTGGAGCACTTGATTTGTGACATTACTAAGCTGTTTCTACTTCAGTCAGGTGAGGAGCTGATCCCAAAAGATGAAAATGGAGAGGTACTATTTGACACACTGGATCTCTGTGCCACGTGGGATGTCAGTGCTACGAGCTGAGGACATAAATACAAAAGATGAGATAGGAGACATCTGGTTTCCGTCTTCCATGTGTGGGAATGTGAAATGCACCATTCATCCAGAAATTTAGGAGCTTTCAAACGTGGCTTTACTGAGTTGTGGGGAATAAAACCCATCACAGGAATTCAACAGGTGACAGGGGAGGATAAGAATTGGGGAAGAAAGATGACAGGGACCTCTTTCCTTTGTTGTGCATTAATCCCTTCAGTTTCCTAAGGAGTAAACAGAAATTCTTACTCTTGTTCTATCTTATTCCCCAATTATGTGTTTTAATTTTTCTCTTCTTGACAATCACTGCTAGGTAGTTTGTCATATCCTGAGAGTTGTTGCTTTTACGGTTCTACCTTGTATTTATCTTGATCTGCAGCCAATTCCACAAATAATTTTTCACTATCCTTTTCTCCCCAGGCCATGGAGAAGTGTAAAGTTTCAGGATTGACCAGGTCCATCGGGGTGTCCAACTTCAACTGAAGGCAGCTTGAGATGATCCTCAACAAGCCAGGCCTCAAGTACAAGCCCCTCTGCAACCAGATGAATGCTGTCAGCCTCCTCTCCTTTCTCTTATCCCTGCTCATTTTTCTGTACTACTGCCTTGTGTTCATTTTTTCAGTCCCACTTACCTTTCTGAAACAGAAGATTCCCAAAAGCAAAGCATCAGTCTAGAAGGGCACGGAGGGCTCTTATTTGTACCCTGCTTGGAAAAGTCTTAGTGAAAAAGCAGAACAACTTTAATACTGAATTGTGTAACATTCAGGGATAGTCAATTTGATCAAGGAGGCCAAGGATTGTCAGAATCAGGGAAACGTCGACTTAACCCTAAGCTATGAAAGATGACCAGAGAGTGGATGTGTGAAGGTGATTTGGAGGGACTCTGCATAGCTATAAAGCCATAAAATATGAAATAAGCAGTACATTAGGAGAAACTAAGAATAAGAGAAGAGAGGTAGTAGGGGTTTATATGGGGTTTGGATAGCTCAGTGCCTCTTGGTATCTCTACTTTCACATTTCTTAATCAAGGGCATAGCAACACTAAAAATTAGCTGCAGACAATGAAAGCCATCTATGATAGAAGGAAAAATGTTTTTGGAGATGCCTGTTCAGAGTGGATGAAATTAACACTGAGGAAGGTTCAGCAGAACATCAAACTGACTTATGACTGCCCCCACTCTTAGTCTGCTGCTCTTCTTTGGAGTCTGTCATGTAATCAGCTGTTTAAACACATCTATTCTATGCATGGTTGTTTCACAGTTTAGGGTTAAGTCTACCTTTCTTCTGCGTTCTAACTGACAATTCCAGGCCTTCTTCATCAAACTGACTTCCCTAAATATTACATGCTGTTCAGCATTAAGGTCACTGCACCTTTCCCAATAACTTACCCATTTTTGTTCAAACTCAAACAGTAAAAGTCTATGACTGAACTAGAGTATAAAAGTTGTGAATTTGGTATAACACACACAGCTCCAAGATATTCCAATTAAACCACTAAAATTCATGTGGTTTTAATGTTAGTAGTTTATCCAGAATTGGTGTGTTCTTGGTCTCGCTGACTTCAAGAATGAAACTGCAGACCCTCGAAGTCAGTGTTTTAGTTCTTAAAGATGGTGTGCCCGGAGTTTGTTCTTTCAGACGTTCAGATGTGCCTGGAGCTTCTTCCTTATGGGGGGTTCGTGGTCTCACTGACAGGAATGAAGCTGCAGACCTTCAGGTGAGTGTTACACCTCTTAAAGACAGCATGTCTGGAATTATTCATTCTTCCCGGTGGGTTCCTAGTTTGGCTGGTATCAGAGTCAAGCTTCAATCCTTCCCAGCGAACGTTACAGCCCATAGGAGCAGCAAGATTTATAACAGAGCAACAAACCTCTCCTACTCCAACAAGGGATCCTACCTGATTGCCACTAGCTGGGGCAGCCTGCTTTTTATTTCCTTATATGGCCCCACCCACATCCTGCTGTTTGGTCCATTTTACAGAGAGCTGATTGGTCCATTTTACAAAGAACTGATTGGTCCATTTTACAGACAGCTGATTGGCCCGTTTTGACAGAGTGCTGATTGGTGCCTTTACAATCCCCGAGCTAGACATAGAGCGCTGATTGGTGCATTTACGATCCCTTAGCTAGACATAAAAGTTCTCCAAGTCCCCACTAAACTCAGGAGCCCAGCTGGCTTCACCTAGCAGGTCCTGGAGTAGGGCCCTGGGCGGACCTGCCTGCCAGTCTGGCGCCATGCACCCCCACTCTTCAGCCCCTGGGCGGTTGATGGGACCCAGTGCCGCGGAGCAGGGGGCAGTGCTGGTCTGGGAGGTTCGGACCGCGCGGGAGCCTACCTTAGGGTGGGAGTTCGGGCATGGCGGGCTGCAGGTCCACGATCCCGAGCCGTGCCCCGCAGGGAAGCAGCTGAGGTCCTGGGAGAACTCGAGCGCAGCGCCGGCAGGCCGGCACTGCTGGGGAACTCAGCGCACCCACCGCAGCTGCTGGTGCGGTTGCCAAGCCCCTCACTGACCTGGGCCGGCGGCCGCTCCCAGTGCGGGGCCCGCCGCGCCAGCGCCCGCCGGAACTCGCGCTGAACTGTGAGCGACGCAAAGCGCAGCCCCGGTTCCGCCCGCGCCTCTCCCTCCACACCTCCCTGCAAGCAGAGGGAGCCGGCTCCCGCCCCGGCCAGCCCGGAGAGAGGCTACCACAGTGCAGTGGCGGGCTGAAGGGTTCCTCAAGCACAGCCAGAATGGACATCGAGGCCCAGGAGGTGCTGAGAGTCAGGGCTGCTAGCACATTGTCACCTCTCAGTAGTTCTGCAGGTTTTTATTATGGCGATTTTAAACCCTTAAGGAACTTTGAAATAAATAATGTGGGACATGCACGTTACGATTTATATTCAAATTGTTGACCTTTAGTCACATTCCCAAATATATAGGTATGTATAGGATACATCTGCATAAATGCATGTAGTATTTTCAGAACCTTTTTTTTTTTTTTTTTTTATACTTTAAGTTCTAGGGTACATGTGCATAACGTGCAGGTTTGTTACATATGTATACTTGTGCCATCTTGGTGTGCTGCACCCATCAACTCGTCAGCACCCATCAAGTCATCATTTATATCATGTATAACTCCCCAATGCAATCCCTCCCCTCCCCCCTCCTCCCTCCCCATGATAGGCTCCAGTGTGTGATGTTCCCCTTCCGAGTCCAAGTTTCCTCATTGTTCAGTTCCCACCTATAGTGAGAACATGCGGTGTTTGGTTTCTCTTCTTGTGATAGTTTGCTAAGAATGATGGTTTCCAGCTGCATCCATGTCCCTACAAAGGACGCAAACTCATCCTTTTTTATGGCTGCATAGTATTCCATGGTGTATATGTGCCACATTTTCTTAATCCAGTCTGTCACAGATGGACATTTGGGTTGATTCCAAGTCTTTGCTATTGTGAATAGTGCCACAATAAACATACATGTGCATGTATTATTGTAGTAGAATAATTTATAATCCTTTGGGTATATACCCAGTAGTGGGATGGCTGGGTCATATGGTACATCTAGTTCTAGATCCTTGAGGAATTGCCATACTGTTTTCCATAATGGTTGAACTAGTTTACATTCCCACCAACAGTGTAAAAGTGTTCCTATTTCTCCACATTCTCTCCAACACTGTTGTTCCTGACTTTTTAATGATTGCCATTCTAACTGGTGTAAGATGGTATCTCATTGTGGTTTTGATTTGCATTCTCTGATGGCGAGTGATGATGAGCATTTTTTCATGTGTCTGTTAGCTGTATGAATGTCTTCTTTGAGAAATGTCTGTTCATGTCCTTTGCCCACTTTTTGATGGGGTTTGTTGTTTTTTTCTTGTAAATTTGTTTGAGTTCTTTGTAGATTCTGGATATCAGCCCTTTCTCAGATGAGTAGATTGCAAAAATTTTCTCTCATTCTGTAGGTTGCCTGTTCACTCTGATGGTAGTTTCTTTTGCTGTGCAGAAGCTCTTTAGTTTAATGAGATCCATTTGTGAATTTTGGCTTTTGTTGCCGTTGCTTTTGTGTTTTAGACATGAAGTCCTTGCCCATGCCTATGTCCTGAATGGTACTACCTAGATTTTCTTCTAGGGTTTTATGGTATTAGGTCTAACATTTAAGTCTCTAATCCATCTTGAATTAATCTTCGTATAAGGAGTAAGAAAGGATCCAGTTTCAGCTTTCTACTTATGGCTAGCCATTTTCCCAGCACCATTTATTAAATAGGAATCCTTTCCCCATTTCTTGTTTCTCTCAGGTTTGTCAAAGATCAGATGGCTGTAGATGTGTGGTATTATTCCGAGGACTCTGTTCTGTTCCATTGGTCTGTATCTCTGTTTTGGTACCAGTACCATGCTGTTTTGGTTACTGTAGCCTTATAGTATAGTTTGAAGTCAGGTAGCATGATGCCTCCAGCTTTGTCCTTTTGACTTAGGATTGTCTTGACAATGCGGGCTCTTTTTTGGTTCCATATGAACTGTAAAGCAGTTTTTTCCAATTCTGTGAAGAAAGTCATTGGTAGCTTGATGGGGATGGCATTGAATCTATAAATAACCTTGGGCAGTATGGCCATTATCATGATATTGATTCTTCCTATCCATGAGCATGGTATGTTCTTCCATTTGTTTGTGTCCTCTTTGATTTCACTGAGCAGTGGTTTGTAGTTCTCCTTGAAGAGGTCCTTTACATCCCTTGTAAGTTGGATTCCTAGGTATTTTATTCTCTTTGAAGCAATTGTGAATGGAAGTTCATTCCTGATTTGCTCTCTGCTTGTCTGTTACTGGTGTATAAGAATGCTTGTGACTTTTGCACATTAATTTGTATCCTGAGACTTTGCTGAAGTTGCTTATCAGCTTAAGGAGATTTTGGGCTGAGACGATGGGGTTTTCTAAATATACAATCATGTCATCTGCAAACAGGGACAATTTGACTTCTTCTTTTCCTAACTGGATACTCTTGATTTCTTTCTCTTGCCTGATTGCCCTAGCCAGACTTCCAACGTATGTTGAATAGGAGTGGTGAGAGAGGGCATCTCTGTCTTGTGCCAGTTTTCAAAGGGAATTTTTCCAGTTTTTGCCCATTCAGTATGATATTAGCTGTGGTTTGTCATAAATAGCTCTTATTATTTTGAGGTACGTTCCATGAATACCAATTTATTGAGTGTTTTTAGCATGAAGGGGTGTTGAATTTTGTCAAAAGCCTTTTCTGCATCTATTGAGATAATCATGTGGTTCTTGTCTTTGGTTCTGTTTATATGCTGGATTACGTTTATTGATTTGCAAATGTTGAACCAGCCTTGCATCCCAGGGATGAAGCCCACTTGATCGTGGTGGATAAGCTTTTTGATGTGCTGCTGAATCCGGTTTGCCAGTATTTTATTGAGATTTTTGCATCGATGTTCATCAGGGATATTGGTCTAAAATTCTCTTTTTTTGTTGTGTCTCTGCCAGGCTTTGGTATCAGGATGATGTTGGCCTCATAAAATGAGTTAGGGAGGATTCCCTCTTTTTCTATTGATTGGAATAGTTTCAGAAGGAATGGTACCAGCTCCTCCTTGTACCTCTGATAGAATTCAGCTGTGAATCCATCTGGTCCTGGACTTTTTTGGTGGGTAGGCTATTAATTGTTGCCTCGATTTCAGAGCCTGCTATTAGTCTATTCAGGGATTCAACTTCTTCCTGGTTTAGTCTTGGGAGAGTGTAAGTATCCAGGAAATTATCCATTTCTTCTAGATTTTCTAGTTTTTTTGCGTAGAGGTGTTTATAGTATTCTTTGATGGTAGTTTGTATTCTGTGGGGTCCGTGGTGATATCCCCTTTATCATTTTTTATTGCATCTATTTGATTCCTCTCTCTTTTCTTCTTTATTAGTCTTGCTAGCGGTCTGTCAATTTTGTTGATCTTTTCAAAAAAAAAACTCCTGGATTCATTGATTTTTTGGAGGGTTTTTTGTGTCTCTATCTCCTTCAGTTCTGCTCTGATCTTAGTTATTTCTTGCCTTCTGCTAGCTTTTGAATGTGTTTGCTCTTGCCTGTCTAGTTCTTTTAATTGTGATGTTAGAGTGTCAATTTTAGATCTTTCCTGCTTTCTCTTGTGGGCATTTAGTGCTATAAATTTCCCTCTACCCACTGCTTTAAATGTGTCCCAGAGATTCTGGTATGTTGTATCTTTGTTCTCATTGGTTTCAAAGAACATCTTTATTTCTGCTTTCATTTCGTTATGTACCCAGTAGTCATTTAGGAGCAGGTTGTTCAGTTTCCACGTAGTTGAGCAGTTTTGATTGAGTTTCTTAATCCTGAGTTCTAGTTTGATTGCACTGTGGTCTGAGGGACAGTTTGTTATAATTTCTGTTCTTTTACATTTGCTGAGGAGTGCTTTACTTCCAATTATGTGGTCAATTTTGGAATAAGTGCAATGTGGTGCTGAGAAGAATGTATATTCTGTTGATTTGGGGTGGAGAGTTCTATAGATGTCTATTAGGTCCGCTTGGTGCAGAGATGAGTTCAATTCCTGGATATCCTTGTTAAGTTTCTGTCTCCTTGATCTGTCTAATGTTGACAGTGGAGTGTTGAAGTCTCCCATTATTATTGTATGGGAGTCTAAGTCTCTTTGTAAGTCTCTAAGGACTTGCTTTATGAATCTGGGTGCTCCTGTATTGGGTGCATATATATTTAGGATAGTTAGCTCTTCCTGTTGAATTGATCCCTTTACCATTATGTAATGGCCTTCTTTGTCTCTTTTGATCTTTGATGGTTTAAAGTCTGTTTTATCAGAGACTAGGATTGCAACCCCTGCTTTTTGGTTCTCCATTTGCTTGGTAGATCTTCCTCCATCCCTTTATTTTGAGCCTATGTATCTCTGCATGTGAGATGGGTCTCCTGAATACAGCAGACCGATGGGTCTTGACTCTTTATCCAGTTTGCCAGTCTGTGTCTTTTAATTGGAGCATTTAGTCCATTAACATTTAAGGTAAATATTGTTTTGTGTGAACTTCATCCTGCCATTATGATATTAACTGGTCTTTTGCTCGTTAGTTGATGCAGTTTCTTCCTAGCCTCGATGGTCTTTACATTTTGGCATGTTTTTGCAATGGCTGGTACCAGTTGTTCCTTTCCATGTTTAGGGCTTCCTTCAGGGTCTCTTGTAAGGCAGGCCTGGTGGTGACAAAATCTCTAAGCATTTGCTTATCTGTAAAGGATTTTATTTCTCCTTCACTGATGAAGCTTAGTTTGGCTGGATATGAAATTCTGGGTTTAAAATTCTTTCCTTTAAGAACGTTGATATTGGCCCCCACTCTCTTCTGGCTTGTAGAGTTTCTGCCGAGAGGTCTGCTGTTATTCTGATGGCTTCCCTTTGTGGGTAACCCGACCTTTCTCTCTGGCTGCCCTTAAGATTTTTTCCTTCATTTCAACTTTGGTGAATCTGGCAATTATGTGTCTTGGAGTTGCTCTTCTGGAGGAGTATCTTTGTGGCGTCCTCTGTATTTCCTGAATTTGAATGTTGGCCTGCCCTACTAGGTTGGGGAAGTTCTCCTGGATGATATCCTGAAGAGTGTTTTCCAAGTTGGTTCCATTTTCCCCCTCACTTTCAGGCACCCCAATCAGACGTAGATTTGGTCTTTTTACATAATCCCATACTTCTTGCAGGCTTTGTTCATTTTTTTTTCTTTTTTTTCTTTTGGTTTCTCTTCTCGCTTCATTTCATTCATTTGGTCCTTAGTCACTGATACTCTTTCTTCCAGTTGATCGAGTCGGTTACTGACTGTTGTGATTTGTCACGTATTTCTTGTGTCATGGTTTTCATCTCTGTCATTTCGTTATGACCTTCTCTGCATTAATTAGTCTAGCTGTCAATTCTCCACTCTCTTTTTTCAAGATTTTTAGTTTCTTTTCACTGGATACGTAATTCCTCCTTTAGCTCTGAGAGGTTTGATGGACTGAAGCCTTCTTCTCTCATCTCGTCAAAGTCATTCTCTGACCAGCTTTGATCCGTTGCTGGCGATGGGCTGCGCTCCTTTGCAGGGGGAGATGCGCTCTTATTTTTTGAATTTCCAGCTTTTCTGCCCTGCTTTTTCCCTATCTTTGTGTTTTTATCTGTCTCTGGTCTTTGATGATGGTGACGTACTGATGGGGTTTTGGTATAGGTGTCCTTCCTGTTTGATAGTTTTCCTTCTGACAGTCAGGACCCTCAGCTATAGGTCTGTTGGAGATTGCTTGAGGTCCACTCCAGACCCTGTTTGCCTGGGTATCAGCAGCAGAGGTTGCAGAAGATAGAATATTGCTGAACAGTGAGTGTACTTGTCTGATTCTTACTTTGGAAGCTTCCTCTCAGGGGTGTACTCCACCCTGTGAGGTGTGGGGTATCAGACTGCCCCTAGTGGGGGATGTCTCCCAGTTAGGCTACTCAGGGGTCAGAGACCGACTTGAGCAGGCAGTCTGTCCGTTCTCAGATCTCAGCCTCCGTGTTGGGAGATCCACTGCTCTCTTCAAAGCTGTCAGACAGAGTTGTTCGCATCTGCACAGGCCTCTGCTGCTTCCCCTGTTGTTTTTTTAGCTGTGCCCTGTCCCCAGAGGTGGAGTCTACAGAGACAGGCAGGTTTCCTTGAGCTGCTGTGAGCTCCACCCAGTTCGAGCTTCCCAGCGGCTTTGTTTACCTACTTAAGCCTTAGCAATGGCGGGCACCCCTCCTCCAGCCTCGCTGCTGCCTTGCGGATAGATCGCCGCAGACTGCTGTGTTAGCAATGAGGGAGGCTCCGTGGGCGTGGGACCCTCCCAGCCAGGTGTGGGATATATTCTCCTGGTGTGCCCGTTTGCTTAAAGCGCAGTATTGGGGTGGGAGTTACCCGATTTTCCAGGTGTTGTGTGTCTGAGTTCCCCTGGCTAGGAAAAGGGATTCCCTTCCCCCTTGCGCTTCCCAGGTGAGACGATGCCTCGCCCTGCTTCAGCTCTCGCTGGTCAGGCTGCAGCAGCTGACCAGCCCCAATTGTCCGGCACTCCCTAGTGAGATGACCCCAGTACCTCAGTTGAAAATGCAGAAATCACTGGTCTTCTGTGTCGCTCGCGCTGGGAGTTGGAGACTGGAGCTGTTCCTATTCGGCCATCTTGCTCCGCCCCCCAGAACATTTTGAATCTAAACTGTAAAGATGATAATTTATTCCTACAGAGCTCACAAACATGTAACAGAGAGATATTCTAGTTAGAGCGTCATTATTATATCTTAGAAAAGTAAGTATAATGTCCTCTTGTCATTTAATACCCAGTCCATATTCAGATTTCTCATTGTTTAATCAAAGCATTTTTTATACCTCTTGTTTGTTTGTTTTAACCATAATTCAGCTTTCTTATTTTCAGATTGTCTTATTTGGATAATGTTTAGCTTGTTTTTTCAAGTTGCTGAAAAAGCTCCTGTAAATTAGAAGTTAGATTTGAATGTTTTAGTACATCAGGTTAAGCCTTTTGGGCAAGAAAGTGTCTTTCACATGGTATGTTTTTCAAATTGCATCACACTAGACTGCATGAAGTGACAGATTGCCGCACTAGTGGTCATGCTAGTTTTGATCACTTGGTTAAGCTAGTAAGCGTGGTCGGATCTGTTCATTTTAACACGTTTTCCCTTTAACAATAACTACTAATCTGCTGGGTGATAATTCTCAACAAGAAGTCGCATTCCCATGTCAAATTTTCACATAGGATTCAGTATACATCAGTGAGTTTGAACTACTTCTGTTTTCTTATTGTATTTGTTATTTCCTTAGGGTTGTAAAAAATCATTTTCCATTTTAACCACTTGTTTAAATATTCTTTAAATATTCTTACCTAACATTTTACTATAAAAAAATTATTGAATGGGCGCAGTGGCTCACACCTGTAATCGCAACACTTTGGGAGGCCAAGGTGGGTGGATCACTTGGGGCAGGAGTTTGAGACCAGCCTGGCCAACATGGTGAAATCCTATCTCTATTAAAAACACAAAAATTAGACAGGTGTGGTGGCAGGTGCCTGTAATCCCAGCTACTTAGGAGGCTGGGGCAGGAGAATCGCTTGATCCTGGGAGGCTGAGGTTGCTGCGAGCCGAGATTGAGTCACTGCATTCCAACCAGAGTGACAGAGTAAGACTCCTCTCAAAAAAAAAAAGAAAAGAAAAAATCACTAAGTAAAAATAAGAACAGGTATTTCTCTAGGCCAGAGTAAAAATTTAACGACTTCCCTTTAATTAGCAGTGTCCTGAGAATGTACTTAATGCAACAACCAGCACCAGAGTAGGCACATTCTTTTGGTCTTTCTCTAATTTTCTCACTCATTACTGTGAACTCATGGATTTTTAAAAATGATTTTTAATTAATTTTACTATGTTTTAAATGCTCACATCTATATAGTAGATAGACTTTTTATTTTGATGCTCAAATGTCACCAGTGACATTCCTATGAATCTAGTGCTTTTGTCTTTCAGACCTGCCCTCATGTCTCTTTGACAGATTCTTTTTCTCTGGCACAATTTGATGCCCAAGACTCAAAGAATTTTACCTGATCTCAGGTCTCCTTGTAGTAGTCAAAGTTATTTAGAAAGCAGGATCAGGTTCATAGAGTTGTTTGTGCTCAGAAAGGGCTGATGCTTTTAGGAGACAGGGATATAAATTTATTTTTATGAAAAATGTTATTACTTGACGGTTCACATTTAATGTTACACATCATTTATTCAGCTTCTTTTAACTTTAGTCCTTTTAATATTAACATAACTGTTTCATATTATCCAATGCTTTTCTATCTTGGTCATCTACCGGTGGAATGTCATACTTACCTTAACCAGAGAAAACTGCTGGATTTCTGCAAGTCAGAAGACATTGTTCTGGTTGCCCATAGTGCTCTGGGATCCCAGTGAAACTAACGATGGTACTAACAGCAACAGAAAGTTTATCTAAAATACTATTTTGATGAAAAATGTTTAATCAAAGCATGCTCAGTCTTTTGTAGTTAATCTCAGCTGTCTCGGGGAGAGGAGAGAATTTGCATTTCTGACGAGATGCCAGGTAATGCTGCTGCTTTTCAGGAGACTCGCTTGAGCAGCTCTGGTGCAGAGTGGATGTCTTACTCTGTGTAGGGAGCCGCCTAACAAACTGTATCCCCAGCTTCAGGGCCTCAGCATTTCTGCCTTTCCTTCCTGGGTGGACCCAAACTCCCCGGTTCTCTTGGAGGACCCAATCCTTTGTGCCTTGGCAAAAAAGCACAACCGAACCCCAGCCCTGACTGCCCTGCACTATCAGCTGCAGCATGGGGTTGTGGTCCTGGCCAAGAGCCACAATGAACAGCGGATTAGAGAGAACATGAAGATGAGGAGCGGGGCTGTGGGCCTCAGGGCTCCTGCACAGTGTCGTTCACGTGTGTGCTTCTCGTAAGGCTCTCAGGACACCCTTGGGCCAATTCCATTTCCCTGGCATATTCTATGCACAAATGCTTTATGTTCATCATAAGGGTTTTCCACTCTATCACAGGAGAGGCAGCATGGGTGGAGAGAATTAGGATGGGACCAAAACAAGAGATTAAGTTTCAGCATTGAGTTGACAATTGACTTTGTATCCGTCTGCCAGGGACATCTCTTTTTCTTCATTTTCTAAAACAAGGAATTTAATTAGGTGTTCTTTAATCTCCAAGTCATTGTGAATTTCTTTCTTTTCCATATATACTCACATGGTATATACTTCTTATATTTATTCTCTTAGAGTTTTATCTTTGTGAAGTGCTTGTTAACTCTGACTCCTTTTTATTGCGTTGTTTGTCCTGTTTGTATGCAGAGGAGATCAGGATTATGTGAATACTTCGGGATATAAAACAAACCCTCTTAACATAAAGGCTTAATACAAAGCCATTTATTTAACTCATATTCCAAGTTTGGAAAATTGGCCTGGGCTCAGCCTGAATGTAGCCCAGTCCTTCTGTTCATGGCTGGGCTCTCATGTGTGTGCAGGGCAGTGAGGCAGCTCTGCTTCAAGATATCCATGGAGCATCTGTTGGGGTGCCTCTGTCTCCTCCATGCAGTTCTTCATCCTCCAGCCATCCAGCCCAGGCTTCCTCTTAGCGCAAGTCTCCCTGCAGTGGATACCAGCACCAGCTCTGATTGATGTGGCAGGGGAGTGACATAGACTCTGAGATTCCCTGGCTGTAGATAGGCTTAGTGTGCTGGCTTCTTGAATGCTGGTTATTCGAGCAGTGAACTCGTCATGTGGACCCACTCAAGACCTCTGGTTGGCCTGGGTGTGGTACACAGTGATAATAGCTGAGGTCATGCAGGTGTTTTCTCCTTCCTGGGAACAGTTCTATTTATTCTTCCTAGAGGTGCCGTGTGGACTGAGTTGGTTGGTCTCCAGCTAGGGGGTGGCACTTGCAAAAGAGCACCAGCTGTGGTGGTAACAGTGGGATTTGAGCTTGCCCTAAGTTGCCCAGGGAAAGTGGTATCTCAGGCAATGAGGGATGGGGTGGGGTGGGCTATGAAGCTCCTAAAAGTGTATCTTTCCGTTAAGCTACCAGGGTGGGTGGAGGGGTACCACCAATGAGTTCAGGGTTAGGTAGGTCTGCACTCTGAGTCTCCTTGGATGAGGCAGTCTGCGGCCCGTGAGGGTGAAGGGGTGGTTCTCAGGCTGCTGGGGTAATGTTCCAGAGGAGAGCTTAACTGCCTCTGCTGCAAAGGGAGTGGGAAGTAGTGGGCTGCTTACAGCTTACAGTGAGTTCTCAGACAATTGTAGCTGAGCGGCGTGGTGGGGGGTGGTGGCGGGGGGCAGCTCTTCTAAGAAGGTCCACTCCAGTATCCATCCGCCAAGTACTTATTGAAAGGGCTTGTTAAGCCACAAACCTGCACTAGATGGCTTTATGAGGTCAGGTCGTGAGACATCTGTGGCCTTGTAAAAGCCCTCAAAACTCATTCTCAGGAGGCCATTTTCAGCATTCCTTATCACACCACACACACCACTCCCTGTCCTGTTTTCAAGGCCAAGGAGTTTCATTCTCAGCACAAATAACATACACACAGTGCCTCAGTATTTTTCCATGCCCTGACCTCAAATGCCTTGTACTTAAGATTGAATAGCTTGCTGTACGCCCCCCCACAGTGAGCCTCACCCAGCACCCATGGAGTTGGCAAGGCAGTTTTCATTCCTGTCATTCCTGTAATGCTCTGCTAACAGTGCCAGATTTATATCCGGACAGTCTGTGCACAAAACTCAGACCAGCCCCAGGTCATCAGCTTCCCCACAGAGATAATAACCATGGCTTTCAGGCCACATCCCCCCTGGGCTGCCCACAAGGCTGGATACCCGGCTTCTGCACTCATGTCTGCAATGCACTTCCAGCTCTCCCCTGTGGGTTCTGCTCAAGGGCACGTGTCCCCACTTGAGATTGTATCACAAAATTCAGTTGGGAGCTTCTTTTACCCTGTGACCCTTCTCTGAGCTCATTAGCTGACTTCGCCAAGGGCTCCTGTGACAGGTAGTCAGGAATGGCTTCCCTGAGTTCACACTGAAGACTGGGAATGCCTGCAAGGCACCTCCCACTGCTACTTCTATTTGTGTGTTTCACTGGCTCCCTAAATCCATTCCCACTCTGCATAGGATTAAAGCCTTCTCTTGTGGCCTGAATTTCCAGATTCCCAGTGAGGATGTGTGCTCTGGAGTGAACTCTGTCCCCTCAGAATCTGGGAATGTGATGTTTTTTTCTTGTTTCATGGAGTAGGGTTGTGCCTGTGACTTCTTCAAAGTGTATGTGAAATTTTTTCATATTTCTGTTAAGTCTCTGCATTGGTTCTTGAAAAGAAATTCACAATGTAAATCCCTACACACTAATCTCCAAGTGGGAGAGGCATGCTAACACTGCCTCCCATCTGCCATCTTGTACTTTTCTCCATTTTCTTAGTTCTTGCTGAGATCTTATAGTTGACATCTGTTACCTTTTGCTGCCCCCGTACTTGTTTTCTCATTTGTGTTATCTGTGATTTCTTTCAGTAGCTTTTAAAAAGAGATCTTTCCCCTCCCTGGCTAGCTATATTATAACACATGATGCTCATTTACCATTCCAACAATCCTAGGGTCCTTAAGATTTAAGCTATATCTACTCTGCAAGTGCTCTATAAATAAAGCAAGAAAGCCTAGATATCAGCACATCTCCTTAAATAACGGTTTACTGAATATTTTAAGCCCACTGTTACGACTTACTGCTCAGCGAAAGCAAAACAGTTTTTTGAAATTAGAACTGCCTGTCGACAAGGCACCTAATCAACCAAGAGCTTCTCTCACACAGAGGTTGAAAGAGATTATTGTTGTTTCCAGACTGCCAACACAACATGCATTCCATTTCCCATGGATCATAGAGTCATTTTGATGTTCTTTTATGGTTCAGGAAATACATTTCATAAGTCTATGGCTACCATGGTGACTCATCTGAAGAACCTGGGCAAAGAAAATTGAAAACCTTCTGGAAAAGATTTACTATTCTAGATGCCATTAAAAACATTCATGATTCATGACAGGAGGGCAAAACATTAACTTGAACAGGATTTTGGAGGAAGTGAATTCAACCCTCATGGATGACTTGGAGGAATGCAAGATTTCAGTGAAGAAAGTAATTGCAGATGTGGTAGAAATAGCAAGAGAACTAGAATTCAAATTGGAGCTTGAATGTTACAGAATACTTGCAATCTCATGATGTAATTTTAACAAACGAGAAGTGCTTCTTATGAATGAGCAAGAAAAGTGGTTTGGTGAAATGGATTCCATTTCTTAGGAAAATGTTGTAAACATTGTTGGAATGGCAGCAAAGGATGTAGAATATTGCAGAAGCATAGTTGATAACACCATGACAGTGTTTCAGAGAATTATCTCTAATGCTATCATGTCCCCACAATGACAGAGTTGCCTAACAAAGCCATTCTCAGAAGATAGTCCAGGCGTTATGCAACACATGACTGTCATTGGTGACAGGGAAGGAATCACTTGTGCCATTTTCAGTGTTTTCCTACAAGGTTTATAGCTTTCTATCCTTCATATCCACCATTACTACCATTGTGTGAGGTTGCGTGATTTTTTTTTTTTTTTTTGAGGCGGAGTCTCGTTCTGTCGCCCGGATTGGAGTGCAGTGGCCAGATCTCAGCTCACTGCAAGCTCCGCCTCCCGGGTTTATGCCATTCTCCTGCCTCAGCCTCCCGAGTAGCTGGGACTACAGGCGCCCGTCACCTCGCCTGGCTAGTTTTTGTATTTTTAGTAGAGACGGGGTTTCACCGTGTTAGCCAGGATGGTCTCGATCTCCTGACCTCGTGATCCACCCGTCTCGGCCTGCGTGATTTTTTTAATGAAGTTTGGATTCCCTTCTGATTTCCTTTTGCATATATTCTACAATTATTCTTTTTGTGATTGCTGTGGAGATGACAAAAACCTTATAAAGTTACAATAATTTTCTTTAAATCAATATGAATTTAACTTCAATTTCATGTAAAAACCATCTACATCCCCAGGTTTTCTCCACTTCACATGGTTTTGGTCAGTAATTACAGCTTCCTACATTGCATACATATTAACTTAGAATTATACTTACTTCTAGACATTTATATTTTAAATCTTGAAGTAAAATAACGAGTAGAATCCAAAATTTCAAAAATACATGATTTTATGTTACCGTATATTCACATTTACAAGAAGTCTTTATAACTCTATATGGTTATAAGTTACTATTTCCTTTCATTCAACCTGAATTCTTCCCTTCAGCATTTCTTTGAGAGAAAAAATAGTAAAATTAGTGATTGGAGGTCCTTATAAAATTTTCTTACATCACAAGTGTTCCTGAAATCAGGTGTTTGGCTTTATGAAATTCTGAGTAACTTTTTTTTTTCTTTTTTAACCGTAAGAGTTTTATAAAAATGGATGGTGACAAACTGGAAAAAGTCCATAGCAGTTTTAGTATTTACAAATGACTGACCCAATGATTATTTCATATCTTGAAGTCAGAGTTACACGTGCAAAAGCGATTTGAAATATGAAAGTTTGCTTAAGCGTTACACACTTGACTATTAAGTTTTAACAAAATGTCAATCTTTTCTTGACAATTATATCAATCGGGTTTATGAGATGTGAAATTATCATTCCTTAGACTCAGAAAGTTAAGGTAGAACAGGATGACCGTAATTTACATGAGGTTTCTTTGAGACATGCTAAGTGTGAATGTCGTTTAGACTTTAATGTGGAGATGCACAGTTCACCCTGTGATCTTCCATTGTAGAATTTGGAGGAAAAATCTGAGCTAGAAATATTTTTGCGGGGATTTCTCCGCCTAGAGGTGATATTTAATGCAGAGAATATCTAAGATCATCAACAGAATGACAGTAGACCAAAAATAATCCAAAAAATTGGTCTAGGGCCATCTAAAGTTTATGGTCTCCTCCAATTTTATAGAGTAAATAATTTACGGAAAAATTGCGAGCTGCAAAACTTGCTGGGATGCCTATCAGCTCTGAGACATGCCTTGAGAAGGAATCTCTGACGGGGTTAACGTGGCTACCAGAGTAAGAATAGTGGCGGGTAAATGTGTTAGAAAGTGTGCCCAGGTTAAAAACCACTGTCCTTCTCAAAATGCTTTGATCATTAAGCCCTGACACTATCCCACATTTTCAAAAGTGTCTGAAATGAAAATCATGTCTTCATGATTAGCTGATTTACTTAGTTCCCCTGAAAATTATGTATAAGAATGAAATGCCTTTGTAAGAGTTGTTCTTACAATTTACCAGTGTTTGAAAACAGTGTGCTGTTTTACATACCCTGTTTCCAAAAGATGCTTGAAGTCTTAGAACACATGATTTATTAGATTTATTATTTCCCATTATAATCTTGAGTACAATATATAATGACTTTGGAATATTTCTGTTTTATACTTGTAACTATGCTTTGCTTAATGTATAAAACATTTAAAAGATTGAATATAACCAATGAACAGCACATTTTTACAATCTAAGAATATTTTCTAAATATGAGGTAGTCAGGGGAATGTGATTAGTCAATGATGTCTTTGACGTCCTGCCCCACTATAGACCAATAGGGTCAACGCTGTGACTGGGCACACATCAAAGATTCACGCCTGACTCTCAGCTGTGGGGTTTGTTAAAACATTGTGGAAACTTTCCTTTTATGAACAAGATATAATGATCAAAAAAAAAAAAAAAAAAAGGGTGCTGAAATGTTTTTCCAAGCAGAGATAAGCTTTACTCTCTCTTATTTAACCTCCTCATACCTGACTTCTAATCACTTTTCCTGGTGGGTGCCCTTCCACCTCCCTGACGCCCCCTCTCACAGGGATGCCTCCTCCCAAGCTCCAGAAACTCTGACCTTCACACTGCTGGAGGGAACCCATGAATTGCTGGTCAATATTGCTCACCCTGTAGACTCCATGCTGCCTGTGCTTCTTCCAACAACAGCTAGAGAGGCACTGACCAATACCTGTCACCTGCCCCTTTCCCAGAGGGTGAACCTCCACCCACTCCCACTGCAGAAATGAATCTTAAATGGTTGTTATCATCATCCAACCCCGGCCCTAAACACATAGGCAAATCACAATTTTGGGTCATTAGTGTGTCAGAAGGAAAGAAAACATAGAAGTTATGGAGACCAAAGCAGGTGAAGAATCTTTAGGAGAGAGCATTTAATTTTTTCAAAATGATAAAAAAATTATTGTCTGTCTTTTCTGGCCAATGGGCTTAGCTGTAGCTTGGTGAAGTGGTCAAGCAGGAGAGATTTAACCAGAGACTACGTGTCCAGTCACCAGTATAGAGACATCCTCTGTGTCACCATCCACACGTAGGGCCTTCTGGTAGACTTCATGCAATGCCCTCCATGTTAATATTCATCAGAAAATGGATAATTAGGGGGGCCAGCAAAACTGAAAAGAGAAAAAAAAATGCACTCTCTGAATGGCAATGACTCTGTTACTAGCAGGTAGCACAATGTAGGAAACTGCCACTAGTGTAGATGTTAAGAAGTTCATTTTCTGACTGCTCTAGAATCTGTTTCTTAGTTTAATGAACATAACTTTATTGTATCTGTATTTTCAAAATAATCACTTAATTCTATTCCCCTGCCTGGAACTTAACACATAAAACACACAAAGTGAAATGTTCAAACATATTTCTCTACATCTGTCAACAGAGCAAAGAGATATTCTCACCTTTTCTATTTCAATTCTCAGTAAAAACAGGAACTCATTCTGCCTTACATTGAAGAGGAATAAGGTAGATATATGCTCATCACTAACAATTTTGAGTGTGACAATTATACTGGTAGCAATAATACTTAATCACTTAACATATTACTACGTGCCTATCATATGCAACACACTTGGTTAGATTCAGAAATGTAAATTGTTGTGTTTGATATAGGGTCCAATATCCAAAGAGCTACAATGCATAAACCATTTTATAGGCAGAAATAACCCAAAATATAAAGACACAGATAAATGACTGCTCACATGTACAGTTACAACTTGTTAATTAGGGAATTGAGCCTATCCTTTGTGATATCCTTACACCAAGAGCAAACACTTGGAAGCTTGCAAGTGGTTTACTCCAGATCATATTTGAATTCTATGAAATAGCACTAGTGATTGATTTTATGATCCTAGAAAACGTTAATTGGTTGTAAAAAATTTCTAATGCTTGCCACTTTTCTTTTTTATGATTTCCTTTTTCATTTTGTATTTTTCTCTAAATAATAAAATGCTACTAATAATATCTACAAATTTTGCGTACTTATGATGTGCCATTGTGCTTGTTTTTTCACACATTATCTCATCATCTCTATTAGTTGTTAAAATCTCCACTGCCATCAGTTACATAACTTCTTTTTTCCCTCATTTTGAGTGACCTTCTATGAATCCTAGAACCTTAGAACATAGAGGAATAGTAAACATCTGTTATTGGTTATAACTTATCTCCAACAATGGTGCTTTTACATCTACACTCTTCATTTGATTTTAAAATTTCTTTATTCTCTGCACTGAGATCTCCATATTGCAGAACATCAAGGCCAAGTGCTCCTATTCACTCCACTAAGACAGAATTTTTGTAGGCAAATGCTGTGTTCGGCTCATGGGAAAAGATGCAAAGGAAAGGAGGGAAAAGGTTTGAAAAGATTGAAAATGCTAAATTGACAGGATCTGGCAAGCAATTCCATGTGAAGGAGGTGGGAATTGGAACTTGGCCCACAAGGTTGGTGGAACTGCCTTTCATCTGGTAAGACATTGTGCAGGTTGAGAAGAACAACATATAAGCACAAATTTGGAAACATCTAATGTGACCACATGGGCAATATCTGCAGCATGGCCACTAGACAGTGATAGAAATGCCATGGAAGGTGCAGATTCAGCAATGATCTTGGCTGTTCTGGAAAGTTCCATGGAGTCAGAGCAGAGGCACAAGTCAACCCACACTGACCCCGGGACACTCTCCCTGCCAGAGAACAGAGCTCTGGAGTGAATCCAGGAGGAGAGGTCCAGAAAGCTCCTGTCTCACCTCTGTCTCACATTGTCCTCTGTGCCCCTGGTGTGGAGGTCACTCTCAACACCGCTGCTACATTCCTCCACTGAAAATAAATTAGGATGGGGGGTGGAGCTAGATGGCCGAATAGGAACAGCTCCAGTCTCCAACTCCCGGCACGAGTGACACAGAAGACCGGTGATTTCTGCATTTTCAACTGAGGTACTGGGGTCATCTCACTAGGGAGTGCCGGACAATTGGTGCTGGTCAGCTACTGCAGCCTGACCAGCGAGAGCTGAAGCAGGGCGAGGCATCGCCTCACCTGGGAAGCGCAAGGGGGAAGGGAATCCCTTTTCCTAGCCAGGGGAACTCAGACAAACAACACCTGGAAAATCGGGTAACTCCCACCCCAATACTGCGCTTTAAGCAAACGGGCACACCAGGAGAATATATCCCACACCTGGCTGGGAGGGTCCCACGCCCATGGAGCCTCCCTCATTGCTAACACAGCAGTCTGCGGCGATCTATCCACAAGGCAGCAGCGAGGCTGGAGGAGGGGTGCCCGCCATTGCTAAGGCTTAAGTAGGTAAACAAAGCCGCTGGGAAGCTCGAACTGGGTGGAGCTCACAGCAGCTCAAGGAAACCTGCCTGTCTCTGTAGACTCCACCTCTGGGGACAGGGCACAGCTAAAAAAACAACAGGGGAAGCAGCAGAGGACTGTGCAGACGCAAACGACTCTGTCTGACAGCTTTGAAGAGAGCAGTGGATCTCCCAACACAGAGGCTGAGATCTGAGAACGGACAGACTGCCTGCTCAAGTCGGTCTCTGACCCCTGAGTAGCCTAGCTGGGAGACATCCCCCACTAGGGGCAGTCTGATACCCCACATTTCACAGGGTGGAGTACACCCCTGAAAGGAAGCTTCCAAAGTAAGAATCAGACAGGTACACTCACTGTTCAGCAATATTCTATCTTCGGCAACCTCTGCTGCTGATACCCAGGCAAACAGGGTCTGGAGTGGACCTCAAGCAATCTCCAACAGACCTATAGCTGAGGGTCCTGACTGTCAGAAGGAAAACTATCAAACAGGAAGGACACCTATACTGAAACCCCATCAGTACGTCACCATCATCAAAGACCAGAGACAGATAAAAACACAAAGATAGGGAAAAAGCAGGGCAGAAAAGCTGGAAATTCAAAAAATAAGAGCGCATCTCCCCCTGCAAAGGAGCGCAGCCCATCGCCAGCAACGGATCAAAGCTGGTCAGAGAATGACTTTGACGAGATGAGAGAAGAAGGCTTCAGTCCATCAAACCTCTCAGAGCTAAAGGAGGAATTACGTACCCAGCGCAAAGAAACTAAAAATCTTGAAAAAAGAGTGGAAGAATTGACAGCTAGACTAATTAATGCAGAGAAGGTCATAAACGAAATGACAGAGATGAAAACCATGACACAAGAAATACGTGACAAATCCACAAGCTTCAGTAACCGACTCGATCAACTGGAAGAAAGAGTATCAGTGATTGAGGATCAAATGAATGAAATGAAGCGAGAAGAGAAACCAAAATTAAAAAGAAGAAAAAGAAATGAACAAAGCCTGCAAGAAGTATGGGATTATGTAAAAAGACCAAATCTACGTCTGATTGGGGTGCCTGAAAGTGAGGGGGAAAATGGAACCAACTTGGAAAACACTCTTCAGGATATCATCCAGGAGAACTTCCCCAACCTAGTAGGGCAGGCCAACATTCAAATTCAGGAAATACAGAGAACACCACAAAGATACTCCTCCAGAAGAGCAACTCCAAGACACATAATTGCCAGATTCACCAAAGTTGAAATGAAGGAAAAAATCTTAAGGGCAGCCAGAGAGAAAGGTCGGGTTACCCACAAAGGGAAGCCCATCAGAATAACAGCAGACCTCTCGGCAGAAACTCTACAAGCCAGAAGAGAGTGGGGGCCAATATTCAACATTCGTAAAGAAAAGAATTTTAAACCCAGAATTTCATATCCAGCCAAACTAAGTTTCATCAGTGAAGGAGAAATAAAATCCTTTACAGATAAGCAAATGCTTAGAGATTTTGTCACCACCAGGCCTGCCTTACAAGAGATCCTGAAGGAAGCCCTAAACATGGAAAGGAACAACCGGTACCAGCCATTGCAAAAACATGCCAAAATGTAAAGACCATCGAGGCTAGGAAGAAACTGCATCAACTAACGAGCAAAAGACCAGTTAATATCATAATGGCAGGATGAAGTTCACACATAACAATATTAACCTTAAATGTAATGGACTAAATGCTCCAATTAAAAGACACAGACTGGCAAACTGGATAAAGAGTCAAGACCCATCAGTCTGCTGTATTCAGGAGACCCATCTCACATGCAGAGACATACATAGGCTCAAAATAAAGGGATGGAGGAAGATCTACCAAGCAAATGGAGAACCAAAAAAGCAGGGGTTGCAATCCTAGTCTCTGATAAAACAGACTTTAAACCATCAAAGATCAAAAGAGACAAAGAAGGCCATTACATAATGGTAAAGGGATCAATTCAACAGGAAGAGCTAACTCTCCTAAATATATATGCACCCAATACAGGAGCACCCAGATTCATAAAGCAAGTCCTTAGAGACCTACAAAGAGACTTAGACTCCCATACAATAATAATGGGAGACTTCAACACTCCACTGTCAACATTAGACAGATCAATGAGACAGAAAGTTAACAAGGATATCCAGGAATTGAACTCATCTCTGCACCAAGCGGACCTAATAGACATCTATAGAACTCTCCACCCCAAATCAACAGAATATACATTCTTCTCAGCACCACATCGCACTTATTCCAAAATTGACCACATAATTGGAAGTAAAGCACTCCTCAGCAAATGTACAAGAACAGAAATTATAACAAACTGTCTCTCAGACCACAGTGCAATCAAACTAGAACTCAGGACTAAGAAACTCAATCCAAACCGCTCAATACATGGAAACTGAACAACCTGCTCCTGAATGACTACTGGGTACATAACAAAATGAAGGCAGAAATAAAGATGTTCTTTGAAACCAATGAGAACAAAGATACAACATACCAGAATCTCTGGGACACATTTAAAGCAGTGTGTAGAGGGAAATTTATAGCACTAAATGCCCACAAGAGAAAGCAGGAAAGATCTAAAATTGACACTCTAACATCACAATTAAAAGAACTGGAGAAGCAAGAGCAAACACATTCAAAAGCTAGCAGAAGGCAAGAAATAACTAAGATCAGAGCAGAACTGAAGGAGATAGAGACACAAAAAACCCTCCAAAAAATCAATGAATCCAGGAGTTCGTTTTTTGAAAAAATCAACAAAATTGACAGACCGCTAGCAAGACTAATAAAAAAGAAAAGAGAGAAGAATCAAATAGACGCAATAAAAAATGATAAAGGGGATATCACCACGGACCCCACAGAAATACAAACTACCATCAGAGAATACTATAAACACCTCTACGCAAATCAACTAGAAAATCTAGAAGAAATGGATAATTTCCTGGACACTTACACTCTTCCAAGACAAAACCAGGAAGAAGTTGAATCCCTGAATAGACCAATAGCAGGCTCTGAAATTGAGGCAATAATTAATAGCCTACCCACCAAAAAAAGTCCAGGACCAGATGGATTCACAGCTGAATTCTACCAGAGGTACAAGGAGGAGCTGGTACCATTCCTTCTGAAACTATTCCAATCAATTGAAAAAGAGGGAATCCTCCCTAACTCATTTTATGAGGCCAACATCATCCTGATACCAAAGCCTGGCAGAGACACAACAAAAAAAGAGAATTTTAGACCAATATCCCTGATGAATATCGATGCAAAAATCGTCATTAAAATACTGGCAAACCGGATTCAGCAGCACATCAAAAAGCTTATCCACCATGATCAAGTGGACTTCATCCCTGGGATGCAAGGCTGGTTCAACATTTGCAAATCAATAAACGTAATCCAGCATATAAACAGAACCAAAGACAAGAACCACATGATTATCTCAATAGATGCAGAAAAGGCTTTTGACAAAATTCAACACCCCTTCATGCTAAAAACGCTCAATAAATTTGGTATTCATGGAACGTACCTCAAAATAGTAAGAGCTATTTATGACAAACCCACAGCCAATATCATACTGAATAGGCAAAAACTGGAAAAATTCCCTGTGAAAACTTGCACAAGACAGGGATGCCCTCTCTCACCACTCCAATTCAACATAGTGTTGGAAGTTCTGGCTAGGGCAATCAGGCAAGAGAAAGAAATCAAGGGTATTCAGTTAGGAAAAGAAGAAGTCAAATTGTCCCTGTTTGCAGATGACATGATTGTATATTTAGAAAACCCCATCGTCTCAGCCCAAAATCTCCTTAAGCTGATAAGCAACTTCAGCAAAGTCTCAGGATACAAAATTAATGTGCAAAAATCACAAGCATTCTTATACACCAGTAACAGACAAGCAGAGAGCCAAATCAGGAATGAACTTCCATTCACAATTGCTTCAAAGAGAATAAAATACCTAGGAATCCAACTTACAAGGGATGTAAAGGACCTCTTCAAGGAGAACTACAAACCACTGCTCAGTAAAATAAAAGAGGACACTAACAAATGGAAGAACATACCATGCTCATGGATAGGAAGAATCAATATTGTGCAAATGGCCATACACCCAAGGTTATTTATAGATTCAATGCCATCCCCATCAAGCTACCAATGAGTTTCTTCACAGAACTGGAAAAAACGTCTTTAAAGTTCATATGGAACCAAAAAAGAGCCCGCATTGCCAAGACAATTCTAAATCAAAAGAACAAAGCTGGAGGCATCATGCTACCTGACTTCAAACTATACTACAATGCCACAGTAACCAAAACAGCATGGTACTGGTACCAAAACAGAGATATAGACCAATGGAACAGAACAGAGTCCTCAGAAATAATACCACACATCTACAGTCATCTGATCTTTGACAAACCTGAGAGAAACAAGAAATGGGGAAAGGACTCCCCATTTAATAAATGGTGCTGGGAAAATTGGCTAGCCATAAGTAGAAAGCTGAAACTGGATCCTTTCCTTACTCCTTATACGAAAATTAATTCAAGATGGATTAGAGACTTAAATGTTAGACCTAATACCATAAAAACCCTAGAAGAAAACCTAGGTAGTTCCATTCAGGACATAGGCATGGGCAAGGACTTCATGTCTAAAACACCAAAAGCAACGGCAGCAAAAGCCAAAATTGACAAATGGGATATGATTAAACTAAAGAGCTTCTGCACAGCAAAAGAAACTACCATCAGAGTGAACAGGCAACCTACAGAATGGGAGAAAATTTTTGCAATCTACTCATTTGACAAAGGGCTAATATCCAGAATCTACAAAGAACTCAAACAAATTTACAAGAAAAAAACAAACAGCCCCATCAAAAAGTGGGCAAAGGACATGAACAGATATTTCTCAAAGGAAGACATTCATACAGCCAACAGACACATGAAAAAATGCTCATCATCACTGGCCATCAGAGAAATGCAAATCAAAATCACAATGAGATACCATCTCACACCAGTTAGAATGGCAAACATTAAAAAGTCAGGCAACAACAGGTGCTGGAGAGGATGTGGAGAAATAGGAACACTTTTACACTGTTGGTGGGATTGTAAACTAGTTCAACCATTATGGAAAACAGTATGGTGATTCCTCAAGGATCTAGAACTAGATGTACCATATGACCCAGCCATCCCACTACTGGGTCTATACCCAAAGGATTATAAATCATGCTGCTATAAAGACACATGCACACGTATGTTTATTGCGGCACTATTCACAATAGCAAAGACTTGGAATCAACCCAAATGTCCATCTGTGACAGACTGGATTAAGAAAATGTGGCACATATACACCATGGAATATTATGCAGCCATAAAAAAGGATGAGTTTGTATCCTTTGTGGGGACATGGATGCAGCTGGAAACCATCATTCTTATAGCAAACTAACACAAGAACAGAAAACCAAACACCACATATTCTCACTCATAGGTGGGAACTGAACAATGAGATCACTTGGACTCGGGAAGGGGAACATCACACACCGGGGCCTATCATGGGGAGGGGGGAGGGGGGAGGGATTGCATTGGAAGTTATACCTGATATAAATGATGAATTGAGGGGTGCTGACGAATTGATGGGTGCAGCACACCAACATGGCACAAGTATACATATGTAACAAACCTGCACATTATACACATGTACCCTAGAACTTAAAGTATGATAAAAAAAAAAAAGACATAAATAGAAACAACAAAAAGTTAAAAAGCAGGGGACAAAGCTAAGATGAGTTTTTATTAGTTTTCTTTTCACTTGTTTGTATATACAAAGTGTGATATGTTCATCTTAATTTCAATGAAACATATTAATGTACCAAATTCTGGATTCCAATAAAATACTAATAAAATATTAATAAAAACTGGGACTACCACCTAATAAAAAAAAAAGAAAATAAATTAGGACACCTATCACCAAAATTACTTACATATCAAGGCTCAAATATCGTATATTTCTGTCTAGGCCATCTATGGCTTTCATGTCCTCTGAAGTCAACTGGAATTCAAACACCTATCAAAGTAATAGAAAACTTTAATTATTTTTAGATTACATCATTGCCAACTGGGAACCACCAAGTACGTCAGACAGTAGGGTGCAGAGACAATACTTCAAAGATCGATACGTTTCCAAAATTTATGAAAGACCTCTCTAAACACTCAAGGGGTCAATGAAAATCAGACGAAGAGTAAGCAGAAATTCATTCCGAGATAAAAGTATTTTGAAACTGCACAACACTGCAGACAAAGAGAATATCTCAAAAGATGCTGAAGAAGAAACAGAGCTGACATTGTGCCCACATGATAGGGTCATGTACCTAGAAGACCCACAAGAATCTAGAGGCAAATTTTGTAATGTCTAGCATAATTTAGTAGGTTTGATGAATAATGTTGAATATCTATCTCTCCAATGCACAGGTATAATAGGAAAAATTAGTTTTCAACATGACTCAGGCCTATAATTGACTAAATATTAATGATTTCACATTAAAAAAGCATGGGTAGTCACTGCATAAATTTGGGAGACTCTAAATATCAAAAAGGTGTCACTCTTTCTAATACATTAAATCAAATAAGCATATAAATCAATAGGGAAACTGAAGGAATAATACAGAAAATGAGAGAAAGAGTAAAAAATAACCGCAATGTAACACTTGATGAATCTAGGTAAGAGGATGTGTTGCATTATTCTTTTAATATTTCTATGAACATTTCTAATATTGGAAAATCCACAAAACAAAATGAAAAGTTATCAAAAACTTATAATTATCAGTAATGGAGAAAGTTATGAAATTAATGTTATATTTATTAAAATACCATTTATTAATAAGTGGGAAATTAATATTATGATCATGGATTGGAAATCTCTATATTGCCAAAGATTTCATTCTCTCCACCTTGATCTGCAGGCTTATTACAACGTCAAGAAGAGACTAAAACATTTATTTGCTTGCGGAAGTTAATGAGATGATTCAAAATTTTCAATAACACATTAGTCAAGAATAGCTAAGATATTATTAAATAAATGAAGAAGTTAGAAAAATATTGTAACATATTGGAAGTGAAACTTACTTTTTAACATCATAGTACAGAAAAGTAAATAAGTTAATTGAAGAGGGAAGAGAGGCCAGATAATTGTTCATGGAAATTTCATATACGATACAGGTAGAAAATCAAGTTATGTGAGCAAATGTGAACTTTTCAATAACTGTTGGTGGGAAATTTTGCTAAAAATTCAAAAATTAGGTATGCATGTTTGGATCCTTATTTCATATAGTATTTAAAAAGTCAGTCCCATTTGAATTAACCAAATTTATAAGGAAAGAATATTAATAATTTTGTAAGATAACACAGTAAAATATTGTGATAGTCCCAATATAGGATAAGACACAAAATTCACCAACCACAAGAAAGAGGCATGAAAAATGAGTCTACATGAAGGATAGAAACTTTTGTTTGTGAAAACATAACCACAGAGAATATGACAACACAGGTAAAATTTGGAAGACGTTATTTCAAGAATACATTCAAGTCCCTAAAGAATTAATATCCAGAATAAATACATATATATGTGGTTTCTAATTAATTTAACATATATAACACATGTCATATATATATCTATGTATACTAGATGAATTAAAGAACATACACACATGTATAAATACTGATAATTTCCACAGTCTTTCATAACATTTCCTTTTTGTTTTGTCAGTTTTCTAATGTCTAAAAATATTTTTAAAATCATATAGTGAATGCCATTACCTAGATTCATCTATTGTTTCATTGTCATTTTTTACTTTCTTTCTCATTCTCTGTGTCATTATTTCAGAGTATCCTATGGGTTTCTACACTGATTTTACTTAAGGTTTTAGAAAATAGTGACATATACATATATGTGATATATGTCATATATACGACATAGGATTTACAATATATATATACCATATATGATGCATATTTCATGTATCTATATATAACTAATTAGAAAACAAACATATGTATGTATTTGGATATTCTCTAGAGACTTGGATGTATTCTTGAGAATATATGAAATAATACATCAATTTAGATATATTCATATTCATACATATACTTATTAATATATTATTTCACACATATCATATAACTGATAGATTAATTAGGAACATGCCCTCTAACAATCACATGTCCCTGTACCCACTTGCTTGGTTCTGTGAATTTCCAGCTCCTTCCAATAAGAGGTGGTGTGTATTTCCTCACCCCTTGAGTCTGAACTATCCTATAACTTGTATTAGGTGATAGAATTTCCCAGAAGCAATGGTTGGCAGCTCTGAGCCTAGACATGAAAAGGCTTTGCACGTGTCCACTCACTGCCTTAGGGTCGTGCCCAGTTCCATGACGAACCCTGGGCTGGATGACTGGAGGATAAAGAACTGCATGGGAGAAGGGGGCGCTCAGACAGATGCCCCATGGACATCCTGAAGCAGAGCTGCCTCACTGCGCTGCAGGCACATGAGAGCCCGGCTAAGAACAGAAGGACTGGACTGAGTTCAGGCTGAGCCCAGGCTAATTTTCTAACCATGGAATCTTGAGCTCAACAAATGTTTTTGCATTAAGCCTTTGTGTTAACTGGGTTTGGCTTATAACCTTAGATGTTGGAATAAATATGGTCTCCTACA
Source organism: Trachypithecus francoisi (assembly GCF_009764315.1). Lineage (NCBI taxonomy): Eukaryota > Metazoa > Chordata > Mammalia > Primates > Cercopithecidae > Trachypithecus > Trachypithecus francoisi. The sequence continues at coordinate 65,670 of NW_022680818.1, forward strand.
CATAAAAATAAAGACGAACGACCACCTCATAAAAAAAAAGGCAGAGTTAAACAAACAATTCACAAAGACAAAATTCTAAGAGAATAAATATAAGGAATTTATACTACATAAATATACAAAAAAAAATTCACGATGATTTGAAGACTAAAAAACATCTAATCAAACACCTCATTATAGAAAATAAAGAAAAGGACATATCCCTAACAGAGGGATATGGATATCACTGAGTTAATGCTAATTCAAATCTCTGGTTTTGATCCCATCCTATTTCTCTCCACCTGTGTTGCCTCTCCTGTGTCAGAGTAGAAGAAATCCTTATGATGTACACAAAGAGTTCATGCATAGGAAATACAGGGAAATGGAGCTGGCCCAAGGGTGTCCTGAGAGCCTTACAAGAAGTACACGTGTGAAGGACACTGTGCAGCAGCCCTGAGGCCCACAGCCCGGCTCCTCACCTTCATGTTCTCTCTGATTCGCTGCTCACTGAAGCTCTTGGCCAGGACCACAACGCCACGCTGCAGCTGGTAGCGCAGGGCAATCAGGGCTGGGGTTCGCTTGTGCTTTTTTGCCAAGGCACAAAGGACTGGGTCCTTCAAGAGAACTGGGGAGTTCTGGTCCACCCTGGAAGGAAAGGCAGAAATGCTGAAGTCCTGAGGCTGGGGATACAGTTTGTTAGGCGGCTCCCTAAACAGACTAAGGCGTCCACTCTGCACCAGAGCTGCTCACGTGAGGCCCCTGAACAGCAGCCTCAGCATCAGCTGGGATCTTGTCAGAAATGCAAATTCTTCCCTCACCCCAAGTCAGCTGTGAGTGAACTCCAGGAAACAGCATGAGCTAATTAAATTTTCTGAAATCGAAACAATGTTTTACATAAAATTCCTGTTGCTCTTATTACCACGGTTTTTCTCGATGGGATCCCAGAGCACTATAGGCAACCAGAACAATGTCTTTTGACTTGCAGAAATCCAGCAGTTTTCTCTGGTTGAGGTAAGGATGACATTCCACCTGCAGATGAGCAAGATGCAAAAGCATCAGATAATCCAAAAGTCATATTAATATTAAAATGACCAAAGTAAAAGAAGCCGAATAATATAGAGCATTAAATTCGAACTGAGAATATTATTGTCAAGAAATGATCTTTTTCATAAAAATAAATTTTATGCCCCTCTCTCCTAAGAAAATCGAAATGCTATTTCTGAGCACAAGCAACTCTACGAACCCTATCCTGGTTTCTCCCTAACTCTGACCACTAGAAGGAGACACGGCCAATTTCAGAGCTGGGATGAAGTAAGATTCTTTGAGCTTTGGGCATCATATCGTGCCAGAAATCAAGAATTTGTTCAAAGAGTCATGAGAGCAGGTCTGAAAGACAAAAGAACTAGATTCCTAATTAATAACCAAAATGTATACATATATATGTATGCTTTCTAATTCATCTAACATATTTTATACATATCATATATGCCATCTATGAGATACATATATATCCATATATAATGGATGAACTAGAAAACATACATATATGTATAAATACTGATAATTTTAACAATCTTTCATTACTTTTCCTTTTTGTATGATGGATTTGTATGGTGACATCTCAAATGTCACCAGTGGGTTTCCTATGAAACAAGTGCTTTGTCTTTTAGACCTACCCTCAGGAGTCTTTGATCAAATTCTTCTTTCATATATATATATACATACACACACACATATACATACATACATATATACCTACTGAGTAGACATGAGCATTGAAAAATAAGTAAAATGAATTAAAAAGCATAGGATAAAAATCCATGAGTCTATAGTAATTAGTGAGAGAATGAGAAAAAGAACACAAATATTTGTCTACTCTGATGGTGGTCATTATAGTAATTACATTCTCAGTACATTGCTAATTGAAGGACGATATTAACTTTTACCCGGACTTAGCAGAATAATAGTATATTACTTTTACTTGTTGAGAAACTATTTTTAGTAAAATGTCAGGTAAGAGTAGTTAAACAAGTGGTTAAAATTGAAAATTTTCTGTAAAAAACCCAAGGAAATAACAAACAAGAGAACAGAAATACAACACAAAAAAGTTCAAATCACTGATGTATACTCAATCATATGTGAAAATTTGTCATGGAACTATGACTTCTTCTGTCGATAATTATACCCCAGCAGATTACTAGTAATCGTTAAAGAGAAAACATGTGTTAAAAACAACAGATCTGACCATCGTTAGTTTAACCAAGTTTTTAAAACTAGCTTCACCACTAGTGGGGCATTCTGTGATTGTATGCAGTCTAGTGTGATGCAGTTTGAAAAACACGGCATGATAAAAACATTTTCTTGCCCCAAAGGTTTAAACCAATGTAATAAAACACTTTCATCTAATTTCTAATTTACAGAAACCTTCAACAACTGGGAAAAACAAGTTAACTGATATCAAAATACAATGGTATAAAAACAACTGAATTCTGGTTAAAAAAAGGAGAGCCACAAAAGACATTTTGATTAAACAATGGAAAATTCAAATATGGACTGGATACCAAATGACATGAGGGCACTGTAGATGATGTTCTTAGATACAGTAATGACACTGTAACTGGGAGAATATCTTCATTCCTGTGACATGCTTGGAGAGGTCTCCAGGGGTCAATTGTCATCTTTACAATTTACCTTGAAAAGGTTCTAGAAACATTATATATATTTATGCAAATATATCCCTATATAACACTGCAAAATGTTAGTAATTTTGAATACAAATGGTAACATAGGTCTCCAGTATTACATTTACCAAATTTTTGGAAAGTTTGAAAATTGCCATAATAAAAATTGGGGAACTACTAATATTAAAATAACAATTTCTCAATGCTTTTATTAAATTATCATGGCACCATATCACTATACCAAATTCATAAATTGTATGCATTTATGTATTTCCACTGTTGATCTTTACTCATTGACTCTAAGTTTTTAAAAATGAAATAAAACAAAAAAGTGTAAGTTACTGGGAAAGGTGTAGTGACTTTAATGCTGAAATGTGTATAACATTTGGGGGCAGTCAATTTGATCAAGAAGGCCTGGAATCATCAATCAGGATGCAAGGAAAAGATGGAATTATCTCTAGGCTATGAAAGAACCATGCACAGAATAGATGTGTTTAAGCAGCTGATTGCATGACAGACTCCAAAGAACAGCAGCAGACTAGGAGCGGGGCAGTCATTGGTCAGCTCGATGTTCTCCTGAACCTTCCTCAGTGTTGATTTCATCCACTGTGAACAGATATCTCCGTAAACAGGTCATTTTCTCTTTCTACCATGGATGACCTTCATTGTCTGCAGATAATTTTTAGTGTATCTATGCCCTTGGTCAAGGAGTGTGAAAGCAGAGATACCAAGAGGCACTGAGACATCTGAACCCCATGGAAATCCCTAGTATTTCTCTTCTCTTGCTCTCACTCTCTCCTTATGTACTGCTCATTCCATCTTTTCATGGCTTCATATCTATGCACAATTTCCTCCAAATCAACTTGACCCATCCACTCTCTGGTCATCTTTCATAGCTTAGGGGTAAGTCCACCTTTCCCTGAATCTAATTGACAATCCTTGGCCTCCTTGATTGAACTGATTTCCTCTAAATATAACTCACAATTCAGCATCAAAGTTGCAACACCTTTCCATAAGACTTTTCTAAGCTGGGTACCAGTAGGAGCCCTCTATGCCCTTCTAGACAGAGGCTTTGCTCTCTAGAATCTTCTCTTTTACAAAGATAAGTGGGACTAAATGAATGGATACTTGGCAATAGGACAGAAAGAGGGGCATGAAGAGCAGAAAAGACAGGAGGCTGAGGGCGCTCACCTGGTTGCAGACAGGTTTGTACTTGAGCCCTGGCTTGTTGAGGATCATTTCCAGCTGCCTGCGATTGAAGTTGGACACCCCGATGGACTTGGCCAATCCTGCATCTTTACATTTCTCCATGGCCTGGGAAAAAGGAATTGTGAGGTGTCATTAGTGTAGTCAACTGAAGACCAAGATA
>NW_022680819.1:0-50000 GCF_009764315.1 Trachypithecus francoisi
AAGAAAGAGAAAGAAAGAAAGAAAGAAAGAAAGAAAAGAAAGAAAGAAAGAAAGAAAGAAAAGAAAGAAAAGAAAATCAGAGAGTCCCTGGCCGATCCCGGGCTACCTCTCCCCCCGGGTGGCCACAGCTGACTCCATTAGCAGGGCCCTGTGATCACGGGATGAACGGCCTCGGTGGGACAGGTGGCTGTCGTGATCAAACAGTGGGCCCGCCGGTGTTGACAGGTGAGGAGCCGAGTTACCCACGTGGCCCGCCTGGGCCTGGTCCACCAGCAGCAGGGAAGGAGGAGCAGAGCCCAGCTCGGTGCATTTGGAGGCTGTTACCAGGGAAACCAGGGGACAAGCTGAGACGCTTGGGGACCGAGGCACGTGGAGCCTCATATTAATCAACAGCCGGGCACGGGCTGGTGCCCCTTACCCAGACGGATACACACAGAACTGAAGGTCCCGGTGATGGTTCGTCACCGCTGGCACCTGCCCCAGTGGCCACGCCGGGCAGGGACATCGTTTCTGCAGGAAAGGAGGGACGGATGTCTGTCTGCACACGCTCCCATGCATCTCGCTGTCTGATCTTTCGGAAAAGGCAGCGTTTCCGGCTTGAGCTGGAGGCTCTGAAAGGCGACGGTGTCGGAAGCTTCATCTCAGAGAGCTGTGTCAGCTGGTATTACCTTCTCACACCACCACCCTGCTCTGCCCAGGCTGACTTCTCGGGCCTGGAGTGGGGTGGGGGGCAGGTGTCCCAGGAGGAAGTGCACAGTGACTGTTTCTCCTGGCCTCGGTGGGATATTCTCATCCATGCACCTGCTGCCGGAGATCTCTCCTGCAAACGTTCTATCCTGACTTAGAGGAGGCAGGAACACAGACTTGAAGCCGGGTTTGCTCTCCAGCCTTCTGACACGCCGTTTGCGGCCTCACTGCGTGTTTTTGAATATTCTTCACAAAGTTCATCGAAAACACGGCTGCCCTCCGATGAAGATCTCGCCTCGCTGTGTGTTTCCTTTACAATATATTCCCTGATGATTATTGAGCGTCTTAGTCCGTTTTCATACTGCTAATATATATACCGGAGGCCGGGCGCGGTGGCTCACGCCTGTCATCCCAGCACTTTGGGAGGCCGAGGCAGGTGGATCACCTCGGGTCAGGAGTTCGAGACCAGCCTGGCCAACATAGTGAAACTCCGTCTCTACTAAAAATACAAAAATTAGCCGGCCGTGGTGGGGTGCACCTGTCATCCCAGCTACTCGGGAGGCTGAGGCAGGAGAATCGCTTGAACCCGGGAGACGGAGGTTGCTGTGAGCTGAGATCGCACCACTGCACTCCAGCCCGGGTGACAGAGCGAGAATCTGTCTCAAAAACAAACAAAAAAAAAAAGAGACATACCCAAGACTGGGTAATTTATAAAAAAAAAAAAAGAAAAAGAGGTTGAATGGACCCACAGTTCCTTCGCAGAAGCTCACTGCACAAACACAATGTGGGGAATTGGTCTTTAAAGCATCAAAAGTGATCAGGCTTCATCACTCCAGCGGCACAAACTTTTTGTTTGTTTGTTTGTTTGTTTGTTTTTGTTTTGAGACAGGTTCTTACTCTATCACCCAGACTGGAGGGCAGTGACGCCATCTGGGCTCACCGCAACCTCCGCCTCCCGGGTTCAAGCGATTCTCCTGCCTCAGCCTCCCGAGTACCTGGGATGACAGGCACCTGCCACCTCGCCCGGCTAATTTCTTGTATTTTTAATAGAGACGGGGTTTCACCGTGTTGGCCAGGCTGGTCTCGAACTCGTGACCTCATGATCCGCCCGCCTCGGCCTCCCAAAGTGCTGGGATGACAGGCGTGAGCCGCTGCGCCCGGCCTACATGTTTTTTGGTTGCACGGATGGTTGGTAAAGTCTGGGCTCTTCCCACACCTGCACACTGAGTAACGCACATTGAACGCCAGAGGAAATTGTTCATGACTCACTCCGCTCCTGTCTTCCCGTGTTCTGAGTCTCCAGCGTCCATGATTCTGTCCTGTAGGCCCCTCGGTACCAGAGTGTAGCATCCTCTTATAAAGGACGACACTGTTTTTTGTGTTACTGTACGTAGGAGAGTCGCCTCCAGCTCCATCCAAGTGCTACAAATGACATTATTTTGCTCTTTTTCTTTTTTTTTTTTTTTTTTTTTGAGACAGAGTCTCACTCTGCCACCCAGGCTGGAGTGCAGTGGCCGGATCTCAGCTCACTGCAAGCTCCGCCTCCCGGGTTTACGCCGTTCTCCTGCCTCAGCCTCCCGAGTAGCTGGGACTACAGGCGCCCGCCACCTCGCCCGGCTAGTTTTTTGTATTTTTAAGTAGAGATGGGGTTTCACCGTGTTAGCCAGGATGGTCTCGATCTCCTGACCTCGTGATCCGCCCGTCTCGGCCTCCCAAAGTGCTGGGATTACAGGCTTGAGCCACCGCGCCCGGCCTGCTCTTTTTCATAGCTGAGTAGTATTCCACGGTGTATGTAAACCACATTTTCATTTTCCTTTTTTTGTTTGTTTGAGATGGAGTCTCGCTCTGTCGCCCAGGCTGGAGTGCGGTGGTGCCATCTCGGCTCCCTGCAACCTCCGCCTCCGGGGTTCAAGCGATCCTCCTGCCTCAGCCTCCCGAGTAGCTGGGATCACAGGCTCCGCCACCAGACCCAGCTCATTTTTTTTTTCTATTTTTTGTATTTTTAGTAGAGACGGGGTTTCACCACGTTGGCCAGGCTGGCCTTGAACTCCTGACCTCAGGTGACCTGCCCGCCTCGGCCTCCCACAGTGCTGGGATGACATGTTAAATGGTGCTGAGATACTCCTGGTTCTTCTGTGGGAGGGTGATGTGCACGAGAAGGAAATGAGGGACAGCAAGCTCGGCTGGGCACGTCTGCAGGGACAAGGGTGTCCAGCTCTTGTGGAAAGGTAAGACTATTCCAGGACCAGCTCTGAACCCAAGAAGATACACCCGCTTCTGCTCCGAAGCGTTCCGAGCAGGCCAGGCTGCCGCTAATCACCCCGAATTATCCGTAAGGGGACGCATCGGGGAGCTGTGGCAATCCATGGGGATGGAAGCTAATTACTTAATCACTCGCATGTTTAAATCGCATTATCGGAAAAGAAATTACTCTGGTGATCGAATTACAGATATTTATCTGCTAATCGCCCTGATTAACTGGCGATGTTAATCTGTCATTTTGAAAGCTAATATTAACAGCATCAATCTCGCCGGAAAAAATAAATAAATAAAACAGTTTAAGGGGAATAACATCGGGTGGATGTAAAGTGCCGCGTGTCGGAGGCCCCAGATCGAGGGCGCCGTGGAGTGGGGTTGCCAGGGGACCCCGTTGGCCTCTTTTGGGTTGCAAAATATCCCCGGCTTGGAATGGTTCAGACAGGGCTACCTCTGATGGGCTCAGAGAAGCTGATCCCACAGGTTCTGAACACAGGTCCCCGGGGAACGCCCTGCAGGTGCATTCATGCAGTTCGCGCTGGATAAAAAGATCCCCTGGAATTCCAGCAAGGAAGGATTGAGTTCTAAGGCTGCCTCGGAGGGGCTCAGAGAAGCTGAGAAAAAGCTCCCAGAGAACGTGCATTTGGAGATACATCCCACAGGTTCTGAACACAGGTCCCCGGGGAACGCCCTGCAGGTGCATTCATGCAGTTCGTGCTGGATAAAAAGATCCCCTGGAGTTCCAAGCCAGGAAGCATTGAGTTATCCAGCAGACACTCGAGGGGTGCCTTTCCCGTCCACTTGAGCCAGATCGATGATGATCTCAGAGCGAGACTCCATCTCAAAAAAAAAAAAAAAAATTACCAACAGTGTCAACAGAAGAATGACGTCTTTTCCCGACAACGATTGACTAACGCTTCTTTTTGGAAAACTAGCAAGATTTGAGTATGGGGTTTGGATTCGCTCAAGAACAATATGACAGCAGGCTCTGGCCCATAGGAACCGCCTCTCTACTAAAAAAAAAAAAAATATATATATATATAAATCAGCCAGGCGTGGTGGTGGGCACCTGTCATTCCAGCTACGAGGGAGGGAGGCTGAGGCAGGAGAACTGCGTGAACGACCGTCGACTGGCCAGAAACGAAAAGGAATGTGCCACCATCTGAAAATCAAGGAAGGCAGAGAAAAGCGTCCAGGCTGAAAACACCAGTGCGCTTTGCCGAGTGGCGGCTTCCAAACGCTGACCACGCTGGGCTGCGCGGTGGCTCTCCTGCAAACCGTGTTGACATCCAGACGCCAGGGAATGCAGCCTGACTTGCCACAGGGTCTTTGATTTGGGAAGAGAACACGATATCCACAGGGTGGGTCCTGATGCAATACGACTGGTGTCCTTATAAGAAGGGGACATAGGCCGGGTGCGGTGGCTCACGACTGTCATTCCAGCACTTTGGGAGGCTGAGGCTGGAGGATCGCTGGAGGTCGGCAGTTCGAGACCAGCCTGGCCAACATAGAGAAACCCCGTGTCTACTAAAAATGTAAAATTAGCCGGGCGTGGTGACACATGCCTGGAATCCCAGCTACTCGGGAGGCCGAGGCAGGAGAATCATTTGAACCGGGAGGCGGAGGTTGCAGTGAGCTGAGATCACGCCGCTGTCACTCCACCCTGGGTGACAGAGTGAGACCCTGTCTAAAAAAAAAAAAAAAAAAAAAAAAAGACAGGCTGAGTGGGAACCCATAGGATGGTGTAATGGAATAGACGATGTTCTCCCCAAAAGATAACATCTTCATCCTGATCCCTGGTACCTTGGAATGAGACCTTTTGTGGAAAAAGGATCTTGGCAGATGTCACCGAGGTCAAGACCTCACAATGGGGTCGTCCCGAGTTATCTGGGTGGGCCCTAATTCCAATGACCTGTGTCTTCTAAGAGACAGAAGAGGAGATGGAGACACAGACACAGAGGAGGAGGCCACGTGGAGACGGAGGCGGAGACTGGAGCGATGCGGCCACAAGCCCAGGGATGCCTGGAGCCCCCAGCAGCTGACAAAGGCAGGAAGGATCCTCCCCTAGAGCCTCCCAGAAAGAACCAAACACAACTGCAATGGGTTGAATGGTGATCCCTAAAAGATGTGTTCGTGTCCTCACTCCCAGAACCCCCTAACCTCTGGATAGGACTTTACTTGGAAATAGGGTCTTTGGTGGATTCAATTACATGAAGGACCTCAAAATGGATTTTGAATTTCTTGGATTTTGGGATTTTGCATGTCCCCTAAATGCAATGGCAGGTGTCCTTCTAAGGGATAGAAGAGGAGACACAGACACAGAGGAGACGGCCACGTGGAGACGGAGGCAGAGACTGGAGTGATGCGGCCACAAGCCCAGGGACGCCTGGAGCCCCCAGGAGCTGGGAGAGGCAGGAAGGATCCTCCCCTGGGGCCTCCAGAGGGAAGTGAATACAATTGTAGTGGGTGGAACTGTGGTTCTCCTGAAAGCTCTGTCCATATCCTAATTCCCAGAACTGGTGAATGGGACCTTATTTGGAAATAGGATGTTGGTCCTAAGTGAAGGATCTAGAAATGAGATGATCCTGGAGTAGGGTGGCCCATAAACGCAATGACAGGTGTCCTTCTAAGAGACAGAAGAGGAGACACAGACACAGAGGAGGAGGCCACGTGGAGACGGAGGCAGAGACTGGAGTGATGCGGCCACAAGCCCAGGGACGCCTGGAGCCCCCAGGAGCTGGGAGAGGCAGGACGGATCCTCCCCTGGGGCCTCCAGAGGGAGCGCAGCCCTGAGACCCCTGAATTTCAGACTTCTGATCTTAAGAACTTGGAGAGCATAAACTTTTATTTTTTTTTTAGCCACCCAGTTTTTGTTTTTGTTTTTGTTTTTTTCTTTTTATTATGGCAGCTACAGAAAACACATACCATGGCATACCCAATAGTTATGGCAGAGTACCACCATCAGAAAGACTCTAAAAGAACCTTGGAATGAGAATTGGAAAAGGCAGGTGGCAAGGGGTAATGCTTTTGGCTACAAACACAAACACGTTTCTCAAAAAAAAAAAATTTTTTTTTTTTTTGAGACGGAGTCTGGCTTTGTCGCCCGGGCTGGAGTGCAGTGGCGCGATCTCAGCTCACTGCAAACTCCGCCTCCCGGGTTCGCGCCATTCTCCCACCCCAGCCTCCTGAGTAGCCGGGACGACAGGCACCTGCCACCACGCCCGGCTAATTTTTGGTATTTTTGGTCGAGACAGGGTTTCAGTGTGTTAGCCAGTTGGTAACAACAGTCTTTAAAAATTTTTTTTAATTAAAAAAAAAAAATGTAACCGTTGGTAAAAATATTTCACCAACCTAGAGTTAATTTACTGACAGATCCTGCAGCCAGGGGTGGGGCTGTGGGTCAGAAGGCATTAAAGACAGAATAGGCAGAGCGAGACAGGAGAAAGGATTTCCTCCTCCTTCCATCGTATCTGTGTTCCCAGTGCACTGTGGTTAAAAACACATCAGCACACCCCCCATTCACCTTGGGGAGGGTAGCAAGTAAACATTTCTCCTCGGTTTCCTTCCTTGTGAAAGAGTAAATCCTAAGTGTTAGACATAATACTTCCTTTCAAAAATGAACTTCCTGCAAGCCTCCTGGCTTTGTGCTAATAACCCTTTGGTAATAGGTAATTCTCACTGCAAGTCCTTGGACCTTCATCAACATGTTTGTGCTGGACGTCCTCACAGGTACATTCCAGCTCTCAGCCTGTGCCCCTTCCCTAGTTGGCATAAACAGTTTTCTCTTTTCCTTTGTCTTTGCATTACTTTTACCTCTTTAGAAAGGTTTTAAACTGTGAGCCGGTCAGGGTTTAGTTTACACCGTGAGGTCTGGCTCCAGCCAGCGGAGACGGGACACCGTAGCGGGAACCAACTGCTTAGGTGATAAAAATCGCTTCCCTCTTTGGTTCAGGTGTCCTCTGGCCACGGTTCCATCTGTGATAAGCAGCCTTTCTGCAGAAAGTAAAAAGGACCTTGCTGAGAGAATTACACGTATGTTCGAGGGTGGTTCTTTGCAGCACCGGGGAACAAGCATTCCGTGGCTAAAGACACATTTTCCATATAACAGGGAATGAATCATGTCGTAGCTTACCAGAGTTTGGCGTGCAAATCTTACAGGGAGGTAGTTTTTCTTCCACTGCAGAATTATTGCTGGCAGAGAGGTTGGAGTCCTGGGCATTTATAATGATCCGCCAGGTCACTTATAATCACCCAGTCTCTGATCATATGTGGATGTGTGCCCTGGTGAGCCACAGGCCCTGGCAGGAAAGGCAATTCTTGCAGGCACCAAAACAGGGCTTTGTCTCCATCAAAGGACCATCACGGAGGGCCTGGGCTGAGGAGCAGGCTTGGAGTACACACCCAGAAGAGGAACGCAAGGTGTTTATTCCAAGCATGGATGGAAGCAAGCCTGTGTCCACAACACCTCAAGTTACCCAAAAGGGAGCAAAGTCATGTCAATTCCTGTGTTCTGGGTGCTGTGGCCTGGGACCTTCCTGAGACTGTCTGAAATCTTTGCTAAGAACATGTCACCAAGGAGATGGAGTGAGCCCGTGTCCTCTTTCCTGAAAGCCTGGGACCTTCCTGAGACTGTCTGAAATCTTTGCTAAGAACATGTCACCAAGGAGATGGAGTGAGCCCGTGTCCTCTTTCCTGAAAGCCTGGGACCTTCCTGAGACTGTCTGAAATCTTTGCTAAGAACATGTCACCAAGGAGATCGGGTGAGCCCATGTCCTCTTTCCTGAAAGCCAGAGAGGGTTGTTCTCACAGAAGCATGACCTGGAGTTACTCATAGGAACACAAGACAGAAATTTCCCCAACCTGTAACGTATGAGAATTTCCACCATCTACCAAACACAAGGATGCGCTCCGTCCTACCTTTTGGGCTATAAGAAATGTTGCAGAACGTGACCAGGCGTGGTGGCTCACACCTGTAATCCTAGCACTTTGGGAGGCTGAGGCAAGCAGATCACGAACTCAGGTGATCGAGACTGTCCTGGCTAACACGGTCTCTAATAAAATACAAAAAAAAAAAAAAAAAGAAAAATTAGCCGGGCGTGGTATCGGGCACCTGTAATCCCAGCTACTCGGGAGGCAGAGGCAGGAGGATCGCTTAAACCCGGGGAGCGGAGGTTGCAGTGAGCTGAGATTGCGCCACTGCACTCCAGCCTGGGTGACAGAGCGAGATTCTGTCTCAAACAAAATTTTGCAAAATGTTAAATGTGAAGAAATGATGAGATCAATCTCCATAGAAGACTGCTTTGAACATCTCATTGGACAGATCCAGAAAGGGAGGCAAGAAATAGCAATAAAATAGTCTTTTACAGAAAAAAGAAAAAAAAAAAAATCCAGCCACACAAGGACAATGTCACAAACGCAATTCAAAATACATAGACACATGATATCCTAGAATGAGTGATATGGTTTGGCTGTGTCCCCACCCAAATCTCATCTTGAATTGTAGCTGCCATAATTTCCACCTGTTGTGGGAGGGACCTATGAGAGATAATAAAATCGTGGGGGGCAGTTTCCCCCCTACTGTTCTCATGGTAGTGAATTCCTCTCGGCCTGGCGCCGTGGCTCACGCCTGTAATCCCAGCACTTTGGGAGGCCGAAACAAGTAGATCACCTGAGGTCAGGAGTTTGAGACCAGCCTGACCAACCTGGCGAAATCCCGTCTCTACTAAAAATACAAATATTAGCCGGGCGCGGTGGCGGGCACCTGTGGTCCCAGCTACTCGGGAGGCTGAGGCAGGAGAATCACTTGAACCGGGAGGTGGAGGTGGCAGTGAGCTGAGATTGAACCACTGTACCCCAGCCTGGGTGACAGAGCGAGACTTTATCCGCAGCATGAAAACAGACTAGGGCAGTAATTAATATCCTTCAATAGTGACGCAGTCACGTCAGTGAGCACTCTCCACAAAAAATCACAGTCTTGTGATTTCTCTCTACAGCCTCCAAAGCGAACACAGCCATCTCTGCTTACGACGCAAAGTTAGTTTTTTTTTTTTTTTTTTTTGAGACGGAGTCTCGCCCTGTCACCCAGGCTGGAGTGCAGTGGCCGGATCTCAGCTCACTGCAAGCTCCGCCTCCCGGGTTCACACCATCTTCCTGCCTCAGCCTCCCGAGTAGCTGGGACGACAGGCGCCCGCCACCTCGCCCGGCTCGTTTTTTGTATTTTTTTTAGTAGAGACGGGGTTTCACCGTGTTAGCCAGGATGGTCTCGATCTCCTGACCTCGTGATCCGCCCGTCTCGGCCTCCCAAAGTGCTGGGATGACAGGCTTGAGGCAAAGTGAGTTTTAATTGACATCACAGGCTCCTTTTCAGTTCAGCATTGCATGATAGCACTTTTCAAGTGCCACTTGCCGTTCACAGAAATGGAGTAATGAAGAGCCATATGCTTTTCCGACCTGCGTTCACCTATGCAGTCGTCCCCCAAAACGGTTGGCGTTTCTTCACAGATCGCCACAGAAAGAGTCACAGATTTCTCCACAGATTGTTGGTTTTCATTGTGAAATTGCATCCCGAACAGACTCCATGGGATGTATGTCATTGATAAAACAGGTTTTGCTTTACACGCCAAACACTCTTTGTGTGTCATAGACATCTCAGCCAAATTGCTCTACCACACGTTACTGGTGACTTGGGATTCCCACAGCTCCTTTGGTGGACAACTGGGGGTTTGGGGTTGTGCCTCTCTGTGGAGGAAAAGTTAAATATTAAATTTGAACACGGCCGGGCACAGTGGCTCACAGGCCTGGAATCCCAGCACTTTGGGAGGCCGACCCCCTAGCTGGCTTCCAACCTACATGTTGGCCTCCACATCCAACTTGGACTGCAACCTCCAAATTGGCCTCACCTCCAAGTTAGCCTCCACCTCCAAGTTAGCCTCCACCTCCAAGTTAGCCTCCACCTTCAAGTTAGCCTCCAATCTCCCAACTGGACTCTACCTCCTAGCTGGCCTCCAACCTACATGTTGGCCTCCACATCCAACTTGGACTGCAACCTCCAAACTGGCCTCCACCTCCAAGTTAGCCTCCAACCTCCAAATTGGCCTCCACCTCCCAGTTAGCTAATCTACCAGCTGGGAGATTATCAATCTGCTTTTTATATCAATCTGCTTATTATATCTTATTATACCTCCCAGGTGGCCTCCACCATCAAGTTGACCTCCACCTCCACAGTGGCCCCCACCATCTCGTTGACCAGCCTCCACCTCCCGGTTGGCCTCTACCTCCACGTTGGCTCTAACCTCCAAGCTGGTCTGCACCTCCAAGTTGGTCTGAACATGGTTTGGAGAACATATCAATGGGTGTATAAGAAAGTAGAGTGACCAGTGGAGAAACTGGTGTGGCCACTTGGACATGATTGATGGACAGGGCTCCAAAGAACACATCTAAAGGCTACAGAAGAGCTGATAGCAGGCTCTGAGATAAGCCACCATCTCAGTTTCTCCCCATGTCCACCCAGTTCTGATCCCGGTGCCTGGGTAAAAGTAGCCTGCCCTGTATTTGTCTATCGTCTGAACAATTTCCAAATCACTGCCTCATCTCTAGCTCATTCTCCAAGGTCACGAACCTGTGTCCTGCCTGTCCATAAGGAAGGAGTGAGATTTCTCCTTCGGTCCTTGCTCTGTCCTCAAAGCTTGGGCACCCCGTCATACGAACTTTCTCTTTGCTGGCCTTTTTGTTTCTTGCACTTCAAATCTGACGGCCCAGGAAGTGTGGGCTTTGTCCTCGACACTGATTGTCACATGTCTTCTCTACGCTCAGAATGCGCTTTTTGTACAATTAACCGGGTTTCTCTGCTTGATTCCCTCCTTCTTTGCACCTTGGAGATACTGTAGGCACTCAATCTTTTCTGTTCCCAGTCTTATCCGTTCTTTGATTCCTCAAGCTCTTGCATTGCTACCTATCAGACCCGTGGAATTAGCTCCTTCTCTGATTGCTTCGTGTTATTTTTCTTACAGTTGCCTTTTCCATCTGCCTCAAAGACTCATCTCATGCAAGCAAGATGATGACAAGGGAGACGGATTAGGGCAGAGGCCGGGCAGGGAGGCAGGAGACGTGGGCTTGTTCTAAACAAGGTGTGAGATCTGCTGTGGAAGCCAAGTTACCAAGGGGTTTAGGCAACACAGCCAAGCCAGCCAAGATCCCTGGGGCTGTCCTGGGAGCGTTCCCAAGCCCGAGGTTGGACTTGGGAGGTCTAGAGAGGAACACCACAGGCTCATGTTTCACTGGCCTGTTGGGACCACGGCTAATTCCACAGCCACTTGGCTCCTAGGGAGGATATCACACCTCTCCTGGAACCCGAACCCTGCGGCCCTCCCGTGATCCAGCACCACCTCCCTAAGAACCTTTGCAAGAAGAAGACATGAGGATCTTTGATCAGCTTCCTTCTTTTGCGGATGAAAATATTGAATGTCAGTAAAACGTCTCATCTATCTTTATCTATCCATCTGTCTGTCTATGTATGTGTCTATCTATCTAGTCTATCATTTATCTATCTAACTATCTAATCTATCTGTGTATCTATCTATATATCTGTCCATCTATCTATGTGTCTGCCTAGTCTATCTGTCTATCTATCTATCTATCTATCATCTATCTATCTACCTATCTATATATCTATTTATCTATGTTTATCTATCTATCTTCTATCTGTCTGTCTATCTGTGTATCTATCTATATATCTGTCTATCTATCTATCTATTGGTCTATATATCTATGTGTGTATCTATCTACATATCTGTCTATCTAGCTATCTATCATCTATTTATGTGTCTTCTAGTCTATCTATCTGTGTATCTGTATATCTGTGTATCTATATACCTATCTATCTATGTGTCTATCTATCTGTCTAGTCTATGTATGTATGTATCTGTCTATCTATGTCTATCTATCTATCTATGTCTATCTATCTATGTGTCTATCTATCATCTGTCTAGTCTATCATCTATCTATCTCTCTATCTCTATCTCTCTGTCTATCCATCCATCCATCCATCCGTCCATCCATCCATCCATCCATCCATCTATCCATCTATCCATCCATCCATCCATCCATCCATCCATCCATCTATCCATCCATCCATCCATCCATCCATCTATCCATCTATCCATCCATCCATCCATCCATCCATCCATCCATCCATCTATCCATCCATCATCCATCCATCATCCATCTATCCATCCATCCATCCATCCATCCATCCATCATCCATCCGTCCATCCATCATCCATCCATCCATCCATCCATCCATCATCTATCCATCCATCCATCCATCCATCCATCCATCATCTATCCATCCATCCATCTATCCATCCATCCATCCATCCATCTAGCCATCCATCCATCCATCCATCCATCCATCCATCCATCCATCTATCCATCCATCCGTCCGTCCATCCATCCATCCATCCGTCCATCCATCATCCATCTATCCATCCATCCATCCATCTATCCATCTGTCCATCCATCCATCCATCTATCCATCTATCCATCCATCCATCCCTCTATCTTATGCTTCACAGCTGGACCCTGCAGAAGACTGAGGGTTGAGGAATGGGAGTTTCTGTTGAGGTCTGTGGGTGCAGCCATGAACCCCTCCAGTTAATATGACTGTGTTGGGGAGAACTGGCCTCACTGGGGGGACGTCGTGACGGTGAAGAGAACAGGACCCAGTGGTGGTTGTTGGAGACCATCTGTGCACAATCTGAGGCCGAGCTGGAGCACTCAGGTGACGAGTTCCTCACTGAAGGTGAACTTGGAGCATCGCGAGAGTCCCGTTGACAGCACAGAGACATACTGATTTGCCACAGCAGGTGCGAGAAAAGTAAAAGACCAGGTGCAAAGTGTGCTGGGGCTGCCTGACGTCAAACCGCAGCTCACAGGCAGTATCGGGACATCATGGACAGCAGAACCTCAAGACGTGGGATGGGGTCTGCTGGTATCTGTACCTTTGAGAGCCTTATTTTATTTTATATTATTTTATTTTTTGATACTCACTCTATCTCCCAGGCTGGAGTGCAGTGGCGTGATCTCGGCTCAATGCAACCTCCGCCTCCCAGGTTCGAGTGATTCTCCTACCTCTGCCTCCCGAGTAGCGGGGATTACAGGCATGAGCCACCGCGCCTGGCCCCAGCTTGGGTTCTGAACCCTTCAACACAGACTCTCTCCGAGAAAAAACAGGCCGGGCACAGTGGCTCACGCCTGTCATCTCAGCACTTTGGGAGGCTGAGGCTGGTGGATCACCTGAGGTCAGGAATTGGACACCAGCCTGGCCAACATGGAGAAACCCCGTCTCTACTAACAATACAAAAATTAGTAAATTTAAAAATTAAATTATAAATTAAAAAATAAATAGACAAATAAATAAATAAATATGAAGTTGGCAACTAAAAAAACAAATCAAATAACTTTACTAGCTAGAAGAACTGCTCATGAAAAAAAAAACTACAAATCACATTTTAAAATTATAAAAATATGAACATTTACATGAAAATGCTCTGTCTTACCAATAAGAAAGCTTACTAGTTAAAAGAAAAGAAACTGCATGTCTGTATATGCACGTATGTATGAGGGTGTGTGTGTCTGTACATGTGTATGTATGCGGTTGTCTTCCTCCACCAAAAGGCAAACTTTTTTTTTTTTTGAGACAGAGTCTTGCTCGGTCACTCAGGCTGTAGTGCAGTGGCGTGATCTCGGCTCACTGCAACTTCCGCCTCCCAGTTTCAAGCAATTCTCCTGCCTCAGCCTCCCGAGTAGCTGGGATTACAGGTGCCCACCACCACCCCTGGCTAATTTTTTGTATTTTCAGTAGAGACGGGGTTTCCTCATGTTGGCCAGGCTAGTCTTGAACTCCAGACCTCAGGTGATCTGCCCACTTCGGCTTCCCAAAGTGCTGGGATTACAGGCGTGAGCCACCACACCTGGTCTAAACTTTTTTTTTTTTTAATTGGGGTAAAATTCACATAGCATGAAATTCCCATTAACTATCTTAAAGAGAACAACTCAATGGTATTTAACACTTTCGCCATGCTGCGAAACCATCTGTCTATCTCCTTCTAGAACATTCTCTTCAACCCGAGGAGACCCTGAACCCATTATCAGTCATGCCCATTTCCTCTCCCTGCACTAAGTCTCCTGAAGTTGGTGACCTTGTGTATCTTTCCTCCACAACGACCATTCTCCTTCGCTTTTCTTGTCTTTTTTTTTTTTTTTGAAACAGAATCTCGCTCTGTTGCCCAGGCTGGAGTGCAGTGGTGTGATCTCAGCTCGCTGCAACGTCTGTCTCCCAGGTTCAAGCAACTCTCCTGCCTCAGTCTCCTGAGTAGCTGGGACTACAGGCGCACACAATCATGCCCAGCTAATGTTTGTATTTTTAGTAGAGATGGGATTTCACCTTGTTGGCCAAGATGGTCTTGATCTCTTGACCTTGTGATCCACCCTCCTCAGCCTCCCAAAGTGCTGGGATTACAAGGGTGAACCACCGCACCTGGCCCCCTCGCTTCTTTAATAAGACCCTGACTTCCTTTACAGGATACTGCCCCAACGTGGGGGATGAACCAGGCAGGTCAATCTGTTCCCCGTTTCTGGTGGCCAAGCTTCAGACTTAGTAAAGTGTGTGGAAGAAGCAAGGCAAAAGAGGAACAGGGAGAAAACTCTCTTTGCCTACACTCTCCCTTCCTGGTAGGAATGCTGTCTTGAGGGTGTGATGTCCGGAGCTTCAGCAGCCACTTTGTGACTATGAGAAAACTCTGCTGTGTTCACACCCTTCCTTCCTGCCAGGAATGCTGTTTTGAGGGTGTGATGTCCAGAGCTTCAGCAGCCACTTTGAGACTATGAGAAAACTCTGCTTTGTCCATGGCCTCTCTTCATTCTAGAGACGATCTCTTGAGGGTGTGATATCCGGAGTTTCAGCAGCTACTTTGAGACTATAAGAAAACTCTGCTTTGTCCATGGCCTCTCTCATTCTAGAGATGATCTCTTGAGGGTGTGATGTCTGGAGCTTCAGCAGCCACTTTGTGAGTATGAGAAAACTCTGCCATCCCCACACCCTCCTTTCCTGCCAGGAATGCTCTCCTGATGGTATGATGTCCAGAGCTTCAGCAGCCACTTTGTGAGTATGAGAAAACTCTGCTGTGCCCATGCCCTTTCTTCCTCCCAGGCATGCTTTCTTGAGGGTGTGATGTCCGGAGCTTCAGCAACCACTTTGTGACTGTGAAAAAACTCTGCTGTGCCCATGCCCTTTCTTCCTGCTAGGGATGCTCTCTTGAGGGTGTGATGTCTGGAGTTTCAGCAGCTACTTAGTGAGTATGAGAAAACTCTGCCATGCCCATGCCCTCACTTCCTGCTAGGGATGCTCTCTTGAGGGCATGATGTATAGAGCTTCAGTAGTGACTTTGTGATTGTGAAAAAAATCTCTTGTGCCCACGGCCTCCCTTCCTGCTAGGAATACTCTCTTAAGGGCATGATGTCTGGAGCTTCGGCAGCCACTTTGTGAGTATGAGAAAACTCTGTTGTGACCATGCCTTTCCTTCCTGCTAGGAATGCTCTTTTGAGGGCAGGACATTCAGAGTTCCAGCAGCTGCTTTGTGACTATGAGGCACCCTATCAGACTGTGAGGCGTTACCATGCAGGAGGATGTCATTACCTGTTCTTTATTTGCATTACTGTTCTTTTATTTGCATTACCTGTTCTTTATTTGCATTACTGTTCTTTTATTTGCATTGCCTGTTCTTTATTTGCATTACTCTCCATTCTTTATTTGCACGAATGGCCTAGATTTCTCTGCCCGCATCACTGCAGCAAACACTCTAGGAGACTTTGGCAGGAGCAAGAAATATTTCCACTTCACGTCTCCTCAGTTCCTCCCAGCCCTTTGTGCTGCTGTGATGATAGGTCTGTGGTACGGAATATTCCTTCTTCCCAGACTGCAGCAGGTACCTGGAACAGAGGCATTCCTCCTAGCACCTCTGTTTGGTACTTTTCATCTCTAGGAATGGAGTGGGGAAATGTACCTGCCCAGGTGTAGCCATACAGAATAGCTAATGAAATTCATGCATGAAAGTGTATGTGTCATTAAGCCGCTTTTAAGATTTCCATTCCTCCAACTTCTTCTAAAGAACAGCATACCGGCCAGGTGCAATGGCTCATGCCTGTCATCCCAGCACTTTGGGAGGCCAAGGCAGATGGATCACCTGGGGTCAGGAGTTTGAGACCAGCCTGGCCAATGTGGTGAAATCCTGTCTGTACTAAAAATAAAAAATTAGCCAGGTGTGGTGGTGCATACCTGTAGACCTAGCTCCTTGGGAGGCTGAGGCAGGAGAATCGCTTCAACCCGGGAGGCAGAGGTTGCAGTGAGCCAAGATCATGCCACTGCACTCTAGCCTGGGCAACAGAGAAAGACTCCATCTCAAAAAAAAAAAAAAAAAAAAAAAAAAGCATACCTCCTGCGTTCATTTGTTCCAGCGCCAGACACAATGAGGTGCTGTTAAAATCCTAAGTTATTTCTCTTCCGGCAAAGAAGAAACGGCGCCTTCTGTTTTATTAGGTAGCCCATAAATTACCTTTTTGTAGGCGACCGCAATGTTGACATCTCACCTGCTTTCTTGTCTACGCCAGCGCCTCTTTTCCTTCCAATTTCTGTAAGGGGGTCTTTTTTTCCCCCCCAATCATGCATCGGCCAGCGACCCACTTAGGCAGCTTCTCCGAAACCCTTTGAAGTTCTGAAGTGTCCTGCTAATAACACGCCCTTCCATCGAGGCTGTGTCTCCCATAATTCTTTCCAACGCAACCATCTTCCTTCTGCTCCCATAACATGTGTTTATAATCATTGAACACTCACAGCCTGTTGGAGCGGCCCATCATCTCTGCAACCCCCAGAGCTGCTCTGCTGAATGCTGTCCAATGTCATTTACACCGGATTTTAAATGCATTTTTCCTCTAGCATTCTTGGCTCTTTCAGGATCTCTCTCTCCTTTCTCTCTCTCTCTCTTTTTTTTCCCCCTTGTACATTATTTCCTTTGTTTTATGCGTGTTGGAAACTCAGACCTTTTTGCAAGGTTTCCATTTACCAAGATGCAGACAGCAATCGTAAAAGATGGTGGTGGCTTTCAGAATGGAAACAAAAAAAAAATTACAAAAGAATTCTTCAACATTTGGCCATGTCATGACTGATTTTTTAAAATGCAATCATTTCACATTTGTCTTTAACTCTAGCATTTTTACCAGTGGATTTAAATATTTGATAGATGTATATTTTAAACCTTTTAAGCCGGGTACGGTGGTTCATGCCTGTCATCCCAGCACTTTGGGAGGCTGAGGTGGGTGGATGGCCTGAGGTCAGGAGTTCGAGACCGGCCTGGCCAATATGGAGAAACCCCACTGAAGCACCATCTGGCCAGGCACGATGGCTCATGCCTATAATCCCAGCCCTTTGGGAGGCTGAGGCGGGCGGATCACCTGAGGTCATAAGTTCGAGACCATCCTGGCCAACACGGAGAAACCCTGTGTCTACTAAAAATACGAACATTAGCCAGGTGTGGTGGCGGGCACCTGTCATCCCAGCTGCTCAGGAGGCTGAGGCAGGAGAATCACTTGAGCCCGGGAGGCAGAGGTTGCAGTGAGCTGAGATCATGCTATTGCACTCCAGCCTGGGAGACAGAGTGAGATTCTTATCTCAAATAAAGAAATACATAAATAAATAAAATAAGCTACTCTCCAATACTAGTCTGCTTCTTTCTGGGTAGTGCCTTCACTTCTCTCTGACCCTTAGTCAACGCCTTTAGGAACCTGTCATCAATATATTTGTAATGAATCGCCATCAGCTGTCCATCGTGCCAATGACTCCCATTGAATTTAGCTCCAAGGGTGAGATGCCCCCGTTTTCTGAAGGATTTCTTCCTCCTTGTGTCTTTTGGACCAAATCAAAATGTCCAATCTCAATGCCTGGGGCTGGGATCATTGACGTTAAGCACGTGGGTTTTTAGCATACACCACAGGTTGCATTTTTCTAAAATACGTGGTCCAGCAGTGCCTAAGAGCTCTGTCTTTGCCCCTAAATCCATAGAGCGAGGCATAGGACACAGGATCAAATGCACACATGTGCACACACATACACGCACTTCTTAACTACATGAGGAAAATCATTTTGTGCTTCTTAAAAATGACTCATCGGCAGGGCGCAGTCGCTCACGCCTGCAATCCCAGCACTTTGGGAGGCCGAGGCAGGCAGGTGACCTGAGGTCAGAAGTTCGAGACCAGCCTCGTCAACATGCTGAAACCCCTTCTCTACTAAAAATACAAAAATTAACTGGGCGTGGTGGCGGGGGCCTGTAATCCCAGCTACTCGGGAGGCTGAGGCAGGAGAATGGTGTGAACCCGGGAGGCAGAGGTGGCAGTGAACTGAGATCACACCACTGCACTCCAATCTGGGTGACAGAGTGAGACTCCGTCTCAAACAAACAAACAAACAAACAAACAAAAGGCAGGTTTGGTTATGGGAGAGCTAAACATTTAGGGGCATGTCCTAAATTCCGGCAGCAGGGGAAGAAAGACCAGGTGAGGGGGCTTTTGTTTGGCACAGAACTCACTGATGTCTGACTCCATTTCCATGACACGTGCCCAACAGGCAAATCCACAGAGACAGGAAGAGAATTTGTGGCTCTCAGGGTTTGGGGAGGAGGATGAGTAGTGACTGCTTCATAGAAATGAGGGCTTCCTTTGAAGGGAATGAAGATTTTCTCAAACTACATAGAAGGGGTGGTCGTACAACACACTGAATGTGCTAAATGCCCCCTGTTCGTATAATTTAAAATAACTAACTTCATGTAATGTAATTTTCCTTTTTTTTTTTGAAATGGAATCTTGCTCTGTCACCCAGGCTGGAGTGCAATGGTGCAATCTTGGCTCACTACAACCTCCGGCTCCCGGGTTCAAGCGATTCTCCTGCCTCAGCCTCCCGAGTAGCTGAGATTACAGGCACCTGCCCCCACACCAGTGTTTTTAGCAGAGACGGGGTTTCCCCATGTTGGCCAGGTTGGTCTCGAACTCCTGACCTGAAATGATCTGCCCGCCTTGGCCACCCAAACTGCTAGGATGACAGGCGTGAGCCACTGTGCCCAGCTGTGTGGTGTGTGCAAGGCTTTATTTGATAATTGTGACTATTTCACACAAACATGGGAGTATGCGGTACGCAACAAGCCTTTTTAAAAACAGAGGTAAGTGATGTGAATTTTACCTCTGTTTTTTAAAAAAACTTGTTGCATGCATGCCCCATACTCACATGTTTATGTGAAATAATCACAATTATCAAATAAAAACTTGTACAGGGATATTCATAGCAGTGGTCTTCACAGTAGCCAAAAAGTAGAAACAGCCCTACTGTCCATCTATGAATAAATGGGTAAACACAGCCTGGAAAAGGAACAAGGCTCAGACAAAAGGCTGCAACTGACAAAAGGCTGCAACATGAATGAATTTTTGGAACAGCCCTACTGCCCATCTATGAAGGAATGATAAACAGGGCATGGTTCATCCATGCAATGGAATATTATGCAGCCTTGAGAAGGAACAAGGCTCTGACAAAAGCTGCAACAGGAATGGATTTTTGGAACAGCCCTACTGCCAATCTATGAAAGAATGGATAAACACAGCATGCTTCATCCATGCAAAGCAATATTGTAACGGAATATTATGCAGCCTGGAAAAGGAACAAGACTGTGACAAAAGGCTGCAACATAAATGCATTTTTAGAAACAGCCCTACTGCTCATCTATGAAGGAATGATACACACAATATGGTTCATCCATGCAATCCAATATTATAGTGGAATATTATGCAGGCTGGAAAAGGAACAAGGCTCTGACAAAAGCAGCAACATGAATGACTTTTGGAAACAGCCCAATGCTCATCTGTGAATGAATGGATAAACACCACGTGATTCATCCATGCAATGCAATATTACAATGGAATGTTATGCAGCCCTGAAAAGGAATAAGGCTCTGACAAAAGGCTGCAATGTCGATCAGTTTTAGAGACAGCTCTACTGTCCATCTATGAAGGAATGGAGAAACACAGCATAGTTCATCCATGCCATAGAATACTATGCAGTCTGGAAAAGGAACAAGACTCTGACAAAGGCTGTAACATGAATGAATTTTGGAAACAGCCCTACTGTCCATCTATGAAAGAATGAGAAACACAGTGTGGTTCATCCATGCAATATTATAATGGATATTATGCAGCCTGGAAAAGGAACAAGACTCTGACAAAAGACTGTACTGCGAATAAATTTTTGGAAACAGTCCTACTGCTCATCTATGAATGAATGATGAACACAGTGTGGTTCATCCATACAATGCAATATTATAATGGAATATTATGCAGCCTGGAACAGGAACAAGCTCTGACAAAAGCTGCAACAGGAATGGATTTTTGGAACAGCCCTACTGCCAATCTATGAAAGAATGGATAAACACAGCATGCTTCATCCATGCAAAGCAATATTGTAACGGAATATTATGCAGCCTGGAAAAGGAACAAGACTGTGACAAAAGGCTGCAACATAAATGCATTTTTAGAAACAGCCCTACTGCTCATCTATGAAGGAATGATACACACAATATGGTTCATCCATGCAATCCAATATTATAGTGGAATATTATGCAGGCTGGAAAAGGAACAAGGCTCTGACAAAAGCAGCAACATGAATGACTTTTGGAAACAGCCCAATGCTCATCTGTGAATGAATGGATAAACACCACGTGATTCATCCATGCAATGCAATATTACAATGGAATGTTATGCAGCCCTGAAAAGGAATAAGGCTCTGACAAAAGGCTGCAATGTCGATCAGTTTTAGAGACAGCTCTACTGTCCATCTATGAAGGAATGGAGAAACACAGCATAGTTCATCCATGCCATAGAATACTATGCAGTCTGGAAAAGGAACAAGACTCTGACAAAGGCTGTAACATGAATGAATTTTGGAAACAGCCCTACTGTCCATCTATGAAAGAATGAGAAACACAGTGTGGTTCATCCATGCAATATTATAATGGAATATTACGCATCCTGGAAAAGGAACAAGACTCTGACAAAAGACTGTACTGCGAATAAATTTTTGGAAACAGTCCTACTGCTCATCTATGAATGAATGATGAACACAGTGTGGTTCATCCATACAATGCAATATTATAATGGAATATTATGCAGCCTGGAACAGGAACAAGGCTCTGACAAAGGCTGCAATGTGAATGAGTCTTTGGAAATCACCCTAATGCTCATCTATGAAGGAATGATCAACACAGCATCATTTATCCATGCAATGGAATATTATGCAGTCTGGAAAAGGAATAAGGCTCTGACAAAAGGCTGCAACATGAGTGAATTTTGGAAACAGCCGTACTACCCATCTATAAAGGAATGGACAGACACAGCATAGTTCATCTATGTAATACAATATTATAATGGAATATTATACAGCCTGGAACAGGAACAAAGTTCTGAAAAAGGCTGCAACGTGAATGAATTTTTGGAAACAGCCCTACTGCCCATCTATGAATGAATGATGAACACAGTGTGGTTCATCCATGCAATGCAATATTACAATGGAATATTATGCAGCCTTGAAAAGGAACAAGACTCTGACAAAAGCTGCAACATGAAATAATTTTTGGAGCAGCCCTACTGCCCATCTCTGTATGAATGGATAAATACAGCATGGTTCGTCCATGCAATGGAATATTACAATGGAATATTATGCAGCCTTGAAAAGGAACGAGGCTCTAACAAAGGCTGCAATGTGAATGAATTTTTGGAAACAGCCCTACTGTTCATCTACGAAGGAATGATAAATACAGTGTGATTCACCCATGCAATGGAATATTATGCAGCCTGGAAAAGGAACAAGGTTCTGACAAAGGCTGCAACTTGAATGAGTATTGGAAACAGCCCTACTGCCCATCTGTGAATGAATGATACACTCAATGTGGTTCATCCATGCAACGCAATATTATAATAGAATATTATGCTGCCTGGAAAAGGAACAAGGTTCTGACAAAGGCTGCAACTTGAATGAGTATTGGAAACAGCCCTACTGCCCATCTGTGAATGAATGATACACTCAATGTGGTTCATCCATGCAACGCAATATTATAATAGAATATTATGCTGCCTGGAAAAGGAACAAGGCTCTGACAAAAGCTGCAACAGGAATGAATTTTTGGACACAGCCCTACTGCCCATCTATGAAGGAATGGATAAATACAGCATGGTTCATCCATGCAATGGAATATTATGCAGCCACAAAAAGGAACGGGTCTCTGACAAAGGCTTCAACATGAATGAATTTTTGGAAACAGCCCAATGCTCATCTAAGAAGGAATGATAAACACAGTGTGGTTCATCCATGCAATGCAATATTATAATGGGATATTAGGCAGCCTTGAAAAGGAATGAGGCTCTGAAAAAAGGCTGCAACATGAATGCATTTTGGAAACAGCCCTACTGCCCATCTATGAAGGAATGGATAAATACAGCGTGGCTCATCCATGCAATGGAATATTATGCAGCCACAAAAAGGAACAAGGCTCTGACAAAGGCTGCAACGTGAATGAATTTTGGAAAGAGTCCTACTGTCCATCTATGAAGGAATGATAAACACGGTGTGATTCATCCGTGCAAGGGAATATTATGCAGCCTGGAAAAGGAAGAAGGCTCTGACAAAAGCTGCAACTTGCATGAATTTTGGAAACAGCCCTGCTGCTCATCTACGAAGGAATGGATAAACCCAGCATGGTTCATTCATGCCATGCAGTGTTATAATGGAATATCATGCAGCCTGGAAAAGGCACAAGGTTCTGGCAAAGTCTGTAACATGAATGAATTTTGGAAACAGCCCTACTGCCCATCTATGAAAGAATGATAAACACAGTGTGGTTCATCCATGCAATATTATAATGGAATATTATGCAGCCTGGAAAAGGAACAAGGTTCTGACAAAAGGCTGTAATGTGAATGAATTTTTGGAAACAGCCCTACTGCCCACCTACAAATGAATGATAAACACAGCAGGGTTCATCTGTGCAATGCAATATTACAATGGAATATTATGCTGCCTGGAAAAAGAACAAGGCCATGACAAAGGCTGCAATGTCAATGAATTTTGGAAACAGCCCTACTGCCCATCTGTGAATGGATGGATAAACACCACGTGATTCATTCATGCAATGCAACATTATAACGGAATATTATGCAGCCTGGAAAAGGAACAAGGCTCCGACAAAAAGACTGCAACATGAATGCACCTTGAGGACATCATGCTTAATGGAGGGAAGCCTGTCACAGACACAAAAGGTCACATAGTGTGTGATTTCCTTTCTATGAAACGTGCGGAACAGGCAAACCCCTAGAGAAAGATAGTGGATTTGTGGGTGCCAGGGCCTGGGGCGGGGGGAGAAATGGGAGTGACTCTAGAGATTGGTGATGGTTGTACAACATTGTGAATGCATTAGATATCACTGACCCACTCAGTTTAAAACGGTTATAATGCTGAATTTTATACATTTGTATTTTGCCACTCTAAAAAACAACATGCATTCTGAGTTTTCTTTTCAACAGGTGAGAGATTGGGTAAAGAATCTTCCAGAAGGGCTGGGCGCGGTGACTCACGCCTGTAATCCCAGCACTTTGGGAAGCCAAGGTGGGTGGATCACCTGAGGTCAGGAGTTCGAGACCAGCCTGGTCAACATGGCGAAACTCCGTCTCTGCTAAATATACAAAAAAATTAGCCAGGCCTGGTGGTGCACGCTTTAATCCCAGCTACTCGGGAGGCTGAGGCAGGAGAATCGCTTGAACCTGGGAGGCAGAGGTTGCAGTGAGCTGAGATTGTGCTGCTGCACTCCAGCCTGGAGGACAGAGCAAAAACTCTGTCTCAGAAAAAAAAGAAAAGAAAAGAAAAGAATATTCCAGAACGCTTGCCTTCTACACACACTATATTACTCTTGCTGGTTGACCTAGAATCCAATTTTTTTTTCTTTTCTTTTCTTTTTTCCAAATGCAATCCAAAAAATACAAGCTGAAGCAGGCCACAGTTGCCCCTTATAAAGTGTGGTTGGCTTAACAGAGTTGAACTTCCATTTTTATTGACTTGTTTTCACACCCAGAACGATTTATGCGGTTTTACATTTAGACGTCCAAGGCGTGTGCCGGCATTACAGTGCTTTGTGCTGAATGTTGTAATTCGGAGGGGTGGGGGCGTCGACTGGCGTAATTGACGCTCTCACCCATAATTGACCCTCTAACTTGAAACATATTTTACTGATAAAAAGTGTTGCATTCACATTACTATCTTTGCGGGAGGCTTGTTCCTTTTCCGGGCTGCATAATATTCCATTATGAGTCTGCAGTTTCTGTGAGGGGATCACCCAAAGAGCCGTAACAAAACAAAATGAAATTCAGGACTGTGATCACAGACCAGAGTAAGACGTTTCTGGAGGACCCTGATATTCATTTTCCTGCTGCTGGAGACCTTGTCGGGTAAATCTCAACGTTCCACAGGCCTGAAGAGAAAGGGTGGAAACGATTGGACATTCTCTGGCCGAGATAACTGGAGAATTACCCGATGATCCAGAATCACGTGGGTAAAAAAGGAGTTTGGGAAACGTTTGCTGTTTGAGTTTGCCGTTGGTTTTTCAGACGGAGTTTCACTCTGTTGCCCAGGCTGGGGTGCAGTGGCGTGATCTCGGCTCACTGCAACCTCCGCCTCCCGGGTTCAAGCCATCCTCCTGCCTCAGCCTCCAGAGTAGCTGGGACTACAGGTGTGTGCTACTGTACCGGGTTAATTTTTATAGTTTTAGTAGAGACGGGGTTTCGTCATGTTGGCCAGGCTGGTCTCAAACTCCCGACCTCAGGTGATCCATCCGCCTCAGCCTCCCAAAGTGCTGGGATGACAGGCGTGAGCCACCGCACCCGACCAAGTCTGGGAAAACTCTGACAAATATGCCGCTTTTCCTGGGAGTTGGTGGTACCAAATGACGGCTGACCAATTATTTCAGGGTGAAATCGAGCCGCTTGTCACCTCTCGTCACCAGGAAATAAGCCTGACACTTGGCTCGTCTTCCGTATGGCTTGGTGTCTTCCTGGCCTGGCACCAACCCTGACCGTCTCCCTGTCAAATCCACCCTTCTCCTTGGGCTTGAAGCAGACTCCGTCCCTTGTCAAACCTCATAACAGGACGAGCGTGGCTGCTGAGGCCGCTGATGAAAGCACTTTGAGAGGCCGGGGCAGGAGGATTGCTTGAGACCCGACGTTCACGACCAGCCTAGGCAACACAGTGAGGCCCCGTCTCTACCAAAAAAAAAAAAAAGAAATGAAAAAAGAGCTGGGCATGGTGGTAAGTGCTTGTGGTTCCAGGTACTCAGGAGGCTGAGGGAGGAGGATCGCTGGAGCCCAGGAGGTTGAGGCTGTAGGGAGCTATGTATCATAAGAGGCTGCTGCACTACAGCCTGGACAACAGAGCAAGACCCTGTTTTTCTTCCTCAAAACACACACACACACACACACACACACAAACGCCATAGGAATTATGATCCACATATGATGGGGTTTTTTTTTGTTTGTTTGTTTTGTTATTTTATTTTATTTTATTTTACTTTACTATTGTATTTTATTTTATTTTACTTTACTATTTTATTTTACTTTACTATTTTATTTTATTTTATTTTACTTTACTATTGTATTTTATTTTATTTTATTTTATTTTATTTTATTTTAGAGACAGAGTCTTGCTGTGTTCCCCAGCCTGGAGTGCAGTGGCACGATCTCAGCTCACGGCAACCTCCACTTTCCCATTTCAAGTGATTCTCCCGCCTCAGCCTCCTGAGTCGCTGGGATGACAGGCACCTGACACCATGCCCGGCTAATTTTTGAATTTTTAGTAGAGATGGAGTTTCGATAGGTTGGCCAGGCTGGTCTCAAACGCCCGACCTCAAATGATCCACCCACCTCGGCCTCCCAAATTGCTGGGATAACAGGTGTGAGCCACCGCGCCCGGCCTTTCTTTTTTGTGAGTATTTTAAAGCTGGTTGGACTCAGGAGCGGCTGCTCCATGGAGTCAAGCACGATCACTCCTTTCCTTTGGATTTTTTTTACATTTTAATTTTAATTTGTATATGTAGCAGGACGAGCCGCAGACAAAACTCTTCAGACACCGGATGAAAGAAGGAAGAGGTTTTTTATTCGGCCGGGAGCGTTGGCAGACTCCCGTCTTAAGAGCCGAGCTCCCCGAAAAAGAAATTCTTGGCCTTTTTGAAAGCTTACAGCTCTAAGGAGTCCAGGTGAAAAGGTCGTGATAAATCAAGCAAGCGCACGGAACGTGACTGGGGGCTACCTGTGTCAGCTAACAGAACAAAAAGTTTTAGAGTGCTTTTTCTATACAGCGTCTGGGATTTACAGATAACACAAGCGGTTTAGGCCAGGGGTCAATGTTATTATTAGGATCAGTTTTTTTTAACTCCTAGGGCTGCGTGGTGGTGCCCAGGTTGTCTGGCTATTTATCTTACTTGTGTTTCGTTCTAACTTTTCGCTTTCTCTCTTTCCTCCCGTCTTGTGAACTAGGCAAGGTGGGGGAAGGAGGGCAGCAGGAGTAGTAGCGGTCTCCTGCCTTATACAGATTTACGGGTTCCAGTGGCCGGTTTGTTCCACGGACATGGTGTGTGGTGGTGACGTCTTAGCTTTCCACATCACCAAAGGTTTTGTTCAATCCTCAAGTCATTGATGCCAGGTACTGTTTGAAACCATTTTTTCCGGATAAATGTTAACTTGTTAAGTAAAGGAAGCCTCAACGGGAAAAATAATAATAATAATACCTTTGGACTCCTCAGGCCTAACAGAAACCCATTGCTTCTCCCACCCCATCCAGCCCTGTGCACCACTCCCCACCACCCAAGGTGACCCTGTGTGGACTCTGATATCCTTCATTTTCTGAATTTCCTTTGTTACATCACTTTATTGCATTTCTCTATTTTAATTGTCTCTAACTTTATGAAAAGTGTATATCATGCTCTGTGTAATTTTTCGAGACCACCATTTCCCACTCAAAACGTCATTTCAAAGATTCATCCTACGCAGTTTCTGCTGTCTCTTCATTTTGGTGACTCCGTAATATCCCAGCGGGTGAATATTCCACGACTTATGGATGCGTCCTTCTGCCTATGGGCATTAGATTATTTCTTCGTGGAAACAGGAAATGGAAATAGGAATCTTTCTATGGGGTATTTTAGGACAGGGCTACTGCAAACATTTTTAGACATGTTACCTGATGAGTAAATCAAGACTGCGGTGAGACACGCTTTTCACACCAATATTGAGAGACAGGACCAGCTGGATTTCCTAGGCCGACTCAGAATTCTAAGCCTAGCTGGGGAAGGTGACCGCACCCACCTTTAAACACGGGGCCTGTAACTCAGCTCACACCCGAGCAATCAGGTAGTAAAGAGGGAACGCGCTAAAATACAAATTAGGCTAAAAGCAGGAGGTAAAGAAATAGTCCAATCATCTATCGCCTGGGAGCACAGGGGGAGGGACAGGGATCGGGATAAAAACCCAGGCATTTGAGCCGCCAGTGGCAACCCCCTTTGGGTCCCCTCCCCTGCTCTGTTTTCACGCTAGTAAATCTTGCAACTGCACACTCTTCTGCTCCGTCTTTGTTCCGGCTCCAAGCTGAGTTTTCGCTCGCCGTCCACCACTGAGGAACCCCGCCGTTGCAGACCCACCTTGGATTTCCATCCCCCTGGATCGGGCAGGGTGTCCGCTGCACTTCTCATCCAGCAAGGCGCCCACTGCCGTTCCCAATCGTTGTTCCCCAACGGCTAAGTGCCTGGGCTCGTCCTAATTGAGCTGAACACTCGTCACTGGGTTCCATGGTTCTCTTCCGTGACCCATGGCTTCTAATAGAGCTATGACACTCACTGCATGGCCCAAGGTTCCACACCTTGGAATCCGTGAGGCCAAGAACTCCAGGTCAGAGAACTAAAGACTTGCCGCCATCTTGGGTGTGGTCTGCCGCCATCTTGGGTGTGGCCTGACGCCATCTTGGGTGTGTCCCGCCCCCATCTTGGGAGTGGCCCACCGCCATCTTGGGAGTGGCCAGCCCCCATCTTTGGAGCTCTGAGAACCAAGACCTGCCCATAACAATATGATTGGCGAAAATGTTAAAAATGAAGAATTCTGACCTTTGCAGACATTGCCGTAGGTGCCAGAGATCGGCTTTCCTCAACATTGCAGGGAGAAATGTCCGTCTCATAAAGTTGGCCTCATAAAGTTGACCTCATAAAGTTGAGAAACATGGGTTCCCCAGCCCCGCCATTGTACTCTGGGTGTGTCCCCAAGATGAACTCCAGCCTTCAGATATTGTCAGAGGGACTGGAACCACAGCAACTCCTGCTTGAATAGGGGCTGGGTAAAAGGAAGCTGAGACGTCCTGGGCTGTATCTCCAGATGGTTAAGGCATCCTAAGTGGCAGGATGAGAGAGGAGGATGGCACAAGACACAGGTCATAAAGACCTTGCTGATGAAACAGGTTGCAGTAAAGAAGCTACAAGAGTGACCTCTGGTTGTCCTCAGTGCTGCAGTCCCACCAGCGCCATGACAGTTTACAAATGCCATGGCAACATCAGGAAATTACCCTATATGGTCTCAAAAAAGGAGGCATCAATCATCCACTCCTTGTTTAGCATAAATTCGCTCCTGGGGACTCCAGGCGTCCTCCCTCTCTGGGGCTCTGGAACGGGACACCTTTGCCTGTAACAGTATCACCAGCACATACTTACATCGAAGAGGATGAATAATAATACTAACTGCAGATGGAAAACAGAGGAGGAGAAAGGACCGATCCTTAGGAGGCTTCTTGGTTGAGAGGAGGAGAAAGGAATGATCCTTGGGAACCTTCTCGGTTGAGAGGAGGGGAAAGGAACGATCCTTGGGAGTCTCCTCGGTTGAGAGGAGGAGAAAGGAAGGATCCTTGGGAGCCTTCTTGGTTGAGAGGTGGAGGAGAAGAGAAAGATGTGTCTTACAGAGACTTAGAGGGTACCAAGGAGTTCATAGTCCAAGAGAAGAAAGTATTGTTGTCCCCTCCAAGTCCCAGAGACCAGGAGTCTGGGATCAAGGTGTCTCAGGGCTGTGCTCCTTTCAGAGGCTCTAGGGGAGGCTCCTTCCTGCCTCTCCCAGCTCCTGGGGGCTCCAGGCATCCCTGGGCTTGTGGCCGCATCACTCCAGTCTCTGCCTCCATCTCCACGTGGCCTCCTCCTCTGTGTCTGTGTCTCCTCTTTCGTCGCTTACCAGAATTAGATTTAAGACCCACCCTAAATCTAAGATAATTTTATTTTAAGATCCTTCACTTAATTGCATCGGCCTTAGCAGGGGAGATGATTCAAATGTCAAAGCCGCCATTTCCAAGTGAGGTCCCATGTCGTATTCTGGGGTTCAGGATGTGGACCTATATCTTCAAAGGTTACTGTTCAGTGCACTATGATTATATCCGGTTCCTTTTGGAGGTTCTAGGGGAGGATCTTTCCTGCCTCTCCCAGCCTCTGGGAGTTCCAGGTATCTCTTAGCTTGTGGCCGCATCACTGCCATCTCTGCCTCCGTCTCCAGGTGGCCGTCTCCTCTGTGTCTTTATCTCCTCTTCTGTCTCTTAGAAAAGTATTTTTCATTGAATTTACAGTCAATATGAATAGCTAACCATGATCTCATCTCAATATCCTTCCCTAAACTACATCTTCAAAGACCCTGTTTTCAAATAAGATCCCATTCACTGGTTCCGGGGATAAGGACATGAAGGTGAGCCCACATCCGCCTCTTCCCAGGAAACGATGCTGTAGAATCATCCTTGTGCACCTGCCAGGATGGCTACATCCAAAACACAGACAAAGGAAAATCGTAAGCGGGCCGGGCATGGTGGCTCACGCCTGTCATCCCAGCACTTTGGGAGGCCGAGGTGGATCTTTGCATTTGCAGACGGCACAAGACACTCTGCAGGGGATGGAACTGCATCCCCTTCAAAATTCGCATCCACCCGGAATCTGTGACGGTCGCCTTCTTTGGAAATACGGTCTTTGCTGTTTTTGTCAAGTTATAGTGAGGTCATATTGGATTAGGGTCAATTCTGAGTCCAAGGACAGGTGTCCTTCTAAGAGACAGAAGAGGAGACACAGACACAGAGGAGAAGGGCCAGTTTGGGAGGATCTCCTGAGGTCGGGAGTTCGAGACCAGCCTGGCCAACATGGTGAAACCCCGTCTCTACTAAAAATACAAAATTAGCCAGGCATGGTGGCAGGTGCCTGTAATCCCAGCTACTCGGGACGCTGAGGCAGGAGAATTGTTTGAACCCAGGAGGCGGAGGTTGACGTGAGTCGAGATCGCGCCATTGCGCTCCAGCCTCGGCAACAAGAGTGAAAGTCCATCTCAAAAAATAAATTTAAAAAAAAAAAGTGTCAGTCAAGTAGATAATGTTTTTGTTTTTGTGAGACGGAGTCTCACTCTGTTCCCCAGGCTGGAGCGCAGTGGCACAGTCTTGGCTCACTGCAACCTCCGCCTCCTGGGTTCAAGTGATTTCTGGCTAATTGTTGCATTTTTAGTAGAGAGGGGGTTTCACCATGTTGGCCAGGCTGGTCTCAAACTTCTGACCTCAAGTCATCCACCCACCTCGGCCTCCCAAAGTGCTGGGATATCCGGCGTGAGGCATCGCACCCTGGCCTTACATGAATTTCCTCTCAATAAGACAAAACACCCAGGCTACCAGGTGACACCACTGTGGCTCCGCCTAGTGCTTGGCAGCCTCAGGCTGCAGGAGAATTCTGATAGTGTTGGTTGGCACTGGGGGGTTCTGCCCTACCTGGCCTACCTCAGTACGTCCTTGGAGGCAGCTCACCATTTCCTCCAACCTGGAGTTGCTCCAAGAGGAAAACAAGGCCAGATCTTCCCTTCCTTGGATCCTGAGTCCCTGTCTGTTTGCAGCAAGTCAGGCATGGACACAGGCAGCGCCCACGTCTCTCCGTCTGGGGGACCCTTGACAGGCTCCCTCCCACTCCCCCAGTGGCAGCCTCGATCCTGTCCCTGGCAGTCCTCGCCCCAGTCACTGGGAGGCAGGCAGCGGGGCAGGTGGACCTCCTGCTTTAGTTCCACATTCCCTTGCTTTGACAGCCTCAGGGAGACTCACTAGGGCTCCTGGGGCCCCACTCCTGCCATGGTGGCTCAGGCCCTGGGTATGCGTGCTGGTGGGGCCGGCAGGACGAGGCTTCTGGAGCAGCGACGCCCCTTGCCCCAGGAGGGTCTGCGTTCCACCTAAATCACATTGTACCAATGTCAGACCCTGCACGTGGACAAAGACGATTGCCCGGGGGTCACCTAAGCCGCAGAGAATCTCACCTCCCTGGAGTTCCACGACCCTCAGTCACTACAGCATGGCAGCAGGCGAAAACGCAGAGTCAGCCGGGCACGGTGGCTCACGCCTGTCATCCCAGCACTTTGGGAGGCCGAGACGGGCGGATCACGAGGTCAGGAGATGGAGACCATCCTGGCTAACACGGTGAAACTCCCTCTCTGCTAAAAATACAAAACATTACCCGGGCGAGGTGGCAGGTGCCGGTAGTCCCAGCTACTCAGGAGGCTGAGGCAGGAGAATGGCGTGAACCCGGGAGGTGGAGCTTGCAGTGAGCTGAGATCCGGCCACTGCACTCCAGCCTGGGCGACAGAGTGAGACTCCGTCTCAAATAAAAAAAAAAAAAGAAGAAGAACTGTATTTGCAAGCTATGCCTCGGAAAATGAGTTCATTTTAATGTATAAGACAGTTAGGGCCGGGCGCGGTGGCTCACACCTGTCATCCCAGCCCTTTGGGAGGCCAAGGCAGGCGGATCACCTGAGGTCAGGAGTTCAAGACCAGCCTGGCCAAATGGAGAAACCCCGTCTCTACTAAAAATACAAAAATGAGCCGGCCATGGTGGTGGGAGCCTGTAGTCCCAGGTACTCAGGAGGCTGACGCTGGAGAAATCAGTTGAACCCGGGAGGCGTAGGTTGCGGTGAGCCGAGATCGCATCACTGCACTGTAGCCTGGGCAACAAGAGTGAACGTTCATCTCAAAAATAAATAAATACATAAAAATAAAAGTCCTCTCCCAGCAGACCCAATTTCAAGTTCCGATGAGGAACGGGGAAGCTGAAATCTTAGAGATGCTAATTTTCCCAGAAGGCTTCCAAAGGTCACAGACACCTGGGGATAGCACTTTGTTCCCATCCTCCGAGCCTTGTTCTCTGCAAAACAGCCTTAGTGAGTCTCGCTCTGTTACCAGGCTGGAGTGTAATGGCACCATCTCAGCTCACTGCAAGCTCCATCTCCCGGGTTCACGCCGTTCTCCTGCCTCAGCCTCCCGAGTAGCTGGGACTACAGGCGCCCGCCACCGTGCCCGGCTAGTTTTTTTGTATTTTTTTAGTAGAGACGGGGTTTCACGGTGTTAGCCAGGATGGTCTCGATCTCCTGACCTCGTGATCCGCCTGCCTCGGCCTCCCAAAGTACTGGGATGACAGGCATGAGCCACCGCGCCCGGCTCCCTCAGATCTTATATTTGAACGTGCCCCTCATCCTGTCTCACTGTGAAGAGATATTTTCAGTTGTACAGAGTGAAGTGGACAGGATCTGCCATGTAGCTGCTTTCTGTTCTTTCTCTCTTTGATGATCTTTGAGGGAAAAGGGTTAGGGACAAAATTTAATAATAATAAAAAAAAAAAACCCCCACACACACACACCGAAACGACCATTCTTCTTTTCTTGTAATCCCAACTCTAAGCAGATTTAATGGCCCTGTGATTGCCGAGCGAAATTAAGTCCTTATGAAGCAAGTGCCTTTGTAGATTCCATTTCTGAATAATCAGAAAAAGGGTTGGGATGGTGTCTGGGTATCTGTTCCTCATTACCACGTTGCCTGCTCGGGCTGCCTTTCTGAGCACAGGGTTGTGTTTTCATTAAATGCCTGCACTGCAGTGGGGCCGGGGTTTTTCTTTTCTTTTATTATTATTTTTTTTTTTTTTTTTTTTTTTTTTTTTTGAGACGGAGTTTCACTCTTGTGGCCCAGGCTGGAGTGCAATGGCGCGATCTTGCCCCACCGTATCCCCTGCCTCCTGGGCTCAAGCAGTTCTCCTGCCTCAGCCTCCGGAGTAGCTGGGATTATAGGTGCCCACCACCACACCTGGCTAATTTTTGTATTCTTAGTACAGATGGGGTTTCTCCGTGTTGGCCAGGCTGGTCTCGAACTCCCGATCTCAGGTGATCCGCCCACCTCTGTCTCTCAAAGTGCTGGGATGACAGGCATGAGCCACCACACCTGTCCTTGTTTCGCCTGCCTAATTTTTTTTTTTTTTTTGGTATTTGTATTAGAGATGAAGTTTCGCCATATTGACCAGGCTGGTTTCGAACCCCTGACCGCAAGTGATCCACCTGCCTCGGCCTCCCAAAGTGCTAGGATTACAGGTGTGACCCACCATGCCCAACCTTTTTTCTTTTCTTTTTTTTTACATTTAAGCAGTGTAGAGGACTAGGGGAGGGATAGAATTAGGAGAAATACCTAATGTAGGTAATCGGTTGATGGGTGCAGCAAACCACCATGGCATGTGTATACCTATGGAAAAAACCTGCACGTTCTGCACATGTACCCAGAACTTAAAGTATAATAAAAAATAAAATAAAATAAATATATAATATATAATATGTGGCCGGGCGCGGTAGCTCATGTTTGTAAATCCTAGCACTTTGGGAGGCTGAAGTGGGTGGAGGTGAGGAGTTCAAGACCAGCCTGGCCAACATAGCGAAACCCCGTCTCTACTAAAAATACAAAAAAAATGTTAGCCAGGTGTGGTGGTGGCGCCTGTAGTCCCAGCTACTCACGAGGCTGAGGCAGAAGAATCGCTTGAACCTGGGAGGCAGAGGTTGCAGTGAGCTGAGATCGCACCATGGCACGTGTATACCTATAGAACAAACCTGCATGTTCTGCACATGTATCCCAGAACGTTAAGTATAATAAAGAAAATAAAATAAATGTATAATGCACAATATGTGGCTGGTTGCGGTGGCTCAGGTCTGTAATCCCAGCACTTTGGGAAGCCAAGGTGGGTGGATCACGGGGTCAGGAGTTCAAGACCAGCCTGGCCAACATAGTGAAACCCCCTCTGTACTAAAAATACAAAAAAATTAGCCGGGCGTGGTGGCGTGCACCTGTAGTCCCAGCTCCTTGGGAGCCTGAAGCAGGAGAATCTGTTGAACCTGAGAGGCGGAGGTTGCAGTGAGCCGAGACCATGCCATTGTACTCTAGCCTGGGTGACAGAGTGAGACTCGGTCTCAAAAAATAAAAGTGTGTAATATATATAATAAAATTATATATAATAGAATTATAATAAAATTATATTAATAGAATTATATATGTTTTATATATAATAGAATTATATGTTTTATATATAATAGAATTATATATGTTTTTGTATATAATAGAATTATGTTTCATATATAATAAAATTATGTTTTTATATAATAAAATTATATGTAAGATGTATCATATATACATATATATTAGATTTTATTACATTATGGTAACCTATTATTTAATAAATACCTTTTAAGACCTACATTATTTAATAAATACCTTTTAAATACCTTTTCCCTGGATCAGAAAGCTGACTAAAACACGCCCTTTTTCTTCAAAAAACACACAGTAAGAAAACATGTAAAAGATAATTTTAATAAAATATGAAAAATGCTCTCATAGAAAAAAACATTCAAGCAAAGTCTATGACTTGAATTGCAAACAATATCTGAGAGCAGACAGAAGAAGGTGACTTCCAAAGCTCTGTCTAGGTAAAGAGAGATGGGGGCCGGGCACAGCGGCTCACGCCTGTTATCCCAACACTTTGGGAGCCCGAGGTGGGTGGATCACGAGGTCAGGAGTTCGAGACCAGCCTGGCCAACGTAGTGAAATTCCGTCTCTACTAAAAAACAAAAAAAAAAAAAAAAAAAAATGAACCAGGCGTGGTGGGATGCACCTGTTACCCCAGCTACTCGGGAGGCTGGGGCAGGAGAATCACTTGAACCCAGGAGGTGGAGGTTGCCGTGAGCCGAGATCGTGCCACTGCACTCCAGCCTGGGTGACAGAGTGAGAAAAAAAACAAAAAAAGGAACAGCGAGAGATGGGGCCGTATGTCCACAGTGAGCCTGTCAGGCAGGATACTCACCATCCGAGTGGTAACAGACGAAATGGGGGTGGTGGGGGAACTGAAGTGAAACCAGGGGGTCGGCCAGCTGGGAAGTGGGAAGAAAATGAGAAGAAATATGTGAAGGGAAGACGCGGCTTAGAAGCAAATATCTGGCTCTCACTTCAGATGCATGGTGCAACTCGCGGCAAGTTTATATATATAAAATATTAATATATTAATATATTAATATTATATATTTATATATTGTATATTTATATAATATATTAATATATTAATATAATATATAATATATTTATATGTTAATATGTTATATATTAATATATTTGTATATTCATAAATATTTTATATGTGCATATATTTGTATGTTCATAAACATTTTATATGTGCATATATTTGTATGTTCATAGACATTTTATATGTGCATATATTTGCATGTTCATATGATATTTATATATGCATGTGTTTGCATATTCATATATTATATATGCATATATTTGTATATTTATATAATATATTAATATTATATATTATATATTATATATTTGTATATTCATATAATGTTTTTTATATGCATATATTTGTATATTCATATGATAATTTATATATGCATATATTTGTATATTCATATATTTTTATATGCATATATTTGTATATTCATACATATTTTATATACGCATATATTGTATATTCATATAATATAGCTATACATGCATATATGTATATTCATATAATATTTTATATACGCATATATTTGTATATTCATACAATATTTTATATACGCATATATTTGTATATTCATAATATAGCTATACATGCATATATTTGTATATTCATATAATTTTTTTATACGCATATATTTGTATATTCATACAATATTTTATATACGCATATATTTGTATATTCATATAATATAGCTATATATGCATATATTTGTATATTCATATAATTTTATATATGCATATATTTGTATGTTCATAGACATTTTATATGTGCATATATTTGTATATTCATATAATATTTTATATATGCACATATTTATATAGTCATATAATATAGCTATATATGTATATTTGTATATTCATATGATATAGCTATCTATGCATATATTTGTATATTTATATAATATAGCTGTATATTAATATGGTA
Organism: Trachypithecus francoisi; assembly: GCF_009764315.1. Taxonomy (NCBI): domain Eukaryota; kingdom Metazoa; phylum Chordata; class Mammalia; order Primates; family Cercopithecidae; genus Trachypithecus; species Trachypithecus francoisi. The sequence continues at coordinate 36,387 of NW_022680819.1, forward strand.
CAATATGTTACATATTAATATAATGTGTATTCATATATTAATATGATATAAGGTATTGTATATTAATATAACATAGTTATATATTAATATAACATATTTATATATTAATATGATATATTATGTACTAATATAATATATATTTATATATTAATATATAATATATTCTATTAATATATTATATATTAAGATGATATAGTATATTAATATAATATATTATATATTTATATATTAATATATTATATTATAATAAGATATAGATATAATATATTATATATTATTATATTATATATTTATATATTATTATATTATATATTTATAAATTAATATATAAATATAATTAATACATATATTAATATTATATATTACATTATATTAATTATATTATATTAATATAATATATATATTTTATATTAATATATCAATATATTAATATTTCTCATATATAAATATAATATTATATATTAATATAACATATATTAATATATAAGATGTAATATATATATATAAATATATAAATATATAATATGTAAAAATATGTATGTATTATATATTCTAATATATAAATATATAACTATAAATAGTATATTATATCAATTATATATTTATATATTATTATATTATATATTTATAAATTAATATAAAATATATTATTTATAATATTAATATATAGTAATATATTATATATAAACTTGCCGAGTTGCACCATGCATCTATATAATATATAAATATAATTAATACAGTATATTAATTATATAATATATAAATATAATTAATACAATATATTAATATTATATATTACATTATATTAATTATATTATATTAATATATACATATATTTATATATGTAAAAGGACTACAAGTGCACATAGTCACACACAGCTAATTTTCATATTTTTGTAGAGACGGGGTCTTGCTATATTTCCTATGCTGGTCTAAAACTCCTGGGTCAAGGGATCTTCCCATCTTAGCCTCCCAAAATGCTAGGATAACAGATGTGAACCACCACACCCAACCTAGGCCAGCACTTTTAATAATCTTATTTATTTGTTTTTTTGAGATGGAGTCTCGCTCTGTCGCCCAGGCTGCAGCGCAGCGGTGCCATCTTGGCTCACTGCAACCTCCGTCTCCCGGGTCCAAGCCATTCTCTGCCTCAGCCTCCTGAGGAGCTGGGATTACACGCCTGAACCACCACGCCCGGCTAATTTTTTTTTTTTTTTTTTTGTATTTTTAGTAGAGACAGAGTTTCACCATCTTGGTCAGGCTGGTCTTGAACTCCTGACCTCGTGATCCACCTGCCTCGGCCTCCCAACGTTCTGGGATGACAGGCGTGAACCACCGCGCCGGGCCCAATTTTTTTATTTTATTTGTTTATTTATTTATTTATGATTTTGTGATTGTCCCCATGCCATTAGTTTATGTGGAAAGTCATCCTGGGAGTTTCAGTGAGGGAGTGTGTTTGTGACGAGGTTTCTGCTGTGGGCAATGAGGGCTGGACCCCGCTAGGCTCTCCGAGGAAGTATAGAAAGAGCAGTGCAGAATTGGCACCATCTTCCGAAGAGCTAACTCAGCCATGGAAAACCAAATATTGTATGTTCCCACGTACAAGTCACAGCTAAGCTTACACAAAGGTGTAAGAATGACATAATGGCCTGGGCACGGTGGCTCACACCTGTCATCCCAGCACTTTGGGAGGCCAAGGCAGGTAGATCCCTTAAGCTCGGGAGTTCGACACCAGCCAGGCCAACATGGTGAAACCCTGTCTCTATTAATACAAAAACGAGCCAGGCTTGGTGGCAGGTGCCTGAGGCAGGAAAATCGATTGAACCCAGGAGGGGGAGGTTGTAGTGAGCCGAGATCATACCACTGCACTCCACCCTGGGCGACAAGAGCGAGACCCCATTTCAAAAAAAAAAAAAATCATATAATGGACATTTGGGACATAGTGGAGAAGGCTGGGAGGGGGTGAGGGATAAAAGATGACACAGTATGTAAAGTGGACACTGTTCAGGTGACAGATTCTTGCTGAGGAACTGGGCTAGGTAAAGATTGTGGCACCCAAATCTCACAACTTATCCAGCTGGGCGCGGTGGCTCACGCCTGTAATCCTGACATTTTGGGAGGCTGAGGCTGGTGGAGGTCAGGGGTTTGAGACCAGCCGGGCCAACACAGCAAAACCCTGTCTCTACTAAAAATACAAAAATTAGCTGGTCGTGGTGGCAGGTGCCTGCAATCCCAGCTACTCGGGAGGCTGAGGCAGGAGAATCACTTGAACCCAGGAGGCGGAGGATACAGTGAACCGAGATGGCGCCCCTGCACTCCAGCCTGGGTGGCAGAGTGAGACTTTCTGAAAAAGTTACATAAATAAATATATACGTATATACATACATAAAATGAACTCATCTGCCAACAAAAACTACACTGAGATACCATCTCACACCAAAGTGGCTACTATTAAAAAGTCAAAAAATGACAGATGTTAGCAAAGACATGAAGAAAGGGGAACCTTTGTATGCTATGGTTGGGAATGCAATTAGCTCAGACGCTGTGGAAAGCAGTTTGGAGATTTCTCAAAGAGGTCAGGCGCGATGGCTCATGCCTGTCATTCCAGCCACTTTGGGAGGCCGAGGCGGGTGGATCGCTTGAGGTCAGGAGTTCAAGACCAGCCTGGTCAACATGGTGAAACCCCATCTCTACTAAAAATACAAAAAATTTAGCCAGGGATGATGGCAGGCACCTGTAATCCCAGCTACTGGGGAGGCGTAGGCCGGAGAATCACTTGAACCAGGGAGGCGGGGGTTGCGGTGAGCTGAGATTGCACCACTGCATTCCAGCGTGGGTGACAGAGTGAGACTGTGTCTCAGAAACAAAATAAAAGAAAAGAACTTAAAAGAGAGCTACCCTTAGACCCAGCAATCTCTTTACTGGGTGTATATTCAAAAGAATATACATTGTTCTACCATAAAGATGAACGCACAGCAATGTTCATGCCAGCAGCATTCGGAATAACAAAGACATGGAACCAAGCCAGGTGACCATCAATGGTAGATTGAACAAAGAAACGGTCATACTGAGTCACCATGGAATACTACGCAGTCATGAAAAAGGATGAAATCATGTCCTTTACAGCAGCATGGATGGAGCTGGAGGCCAGTATTCTAAGCTTTTATTTTATTTTATTTATTCTTTTTTTGAGACAGAGTCTCACTCTTGTCACCCAGGCTGGACAACAATGGTGTGATCTCAGCTCACTGCAACCTCCGCCTCCCAGGTTCAAGCGATTCTCCTGCCTCAACCTTCCGAGTAGCTGGGATGACAGGCGTGTGCCACCATGCCAGGCTAATTTTTAAAACATTTTTGTAGACTTGGGGTCTTGCTATGTTGCCCAGGCTGGTCTTGAACTCCTGGTCTCAAGTGATCTCCCTACCTTGACCTCCCAAAGTGCTGGGGTTACTGTCCCCAGCCAGTAATGAATTTTTCTGAAATCTCTGGAAAAAAATAATAACAATAATAATAATGGAAATTTATCCTTGGACATGGCTACCCAGAGAGGAGCTGTGAGATCCTGTCGAGGGCAATCATTTGAGGTCTCATGGCCTGGAGTCTGGTGGTAATGGAAGAAAGCAGGTGATCTGTTTCACAGAAAAGCAAGACAGAAATCCACGCGGGGGAGAGCATGTCTCTCATGGGGCATGGTCCACCAGGCAGCCTGTTGGGTGTTGTCAAATGAGTCATGATGTCTGCATATGACCCTGATATTTTCTAACTCCTTTTTTTTTTTTTTTTTTTTTTTTAGACGGAGTCTCACTGTGTCACCCAAGCTGGAGTGCAGTGGTGTGATCTCGGCTCACTACAAGTTCCACCTCCCGGGTTCACACCATTCTCCTGCCTCAGCCTCCAGACTAGCTGGGACTACAGGCGCCCGCCACCACGCCTGGTTAATTTTTTGTATTTTTAGTAGAGACGGGGTTTCACCATGTTGACCAGCATGGTCTCGATCTCCTGACCTCGTGATCCGCCCGTCTCGGCCTCCCAAAGTGCTGGGATGACAGGCGTGAGCCACCGCACCCGGCTGATATTTTCTAACTCTTGAGTTAAAGTCTCTGTATGCTTCTGACAGGTACGGGGCAACTGCCCAGATCAGAAAGGTACGTCATTGCTAAGTATGTGTGGTGTTTTGTTTTTATTTTGTTTTATTTTTTGAGACGGAGTTTCTCTCTTGTCACCCAGGCTGGAGCACAGTGCCACGATCTCGGCTCACTGCAACCTGTGCTCCACTCCCGACTTAAGCGATTCTCCTGCCTCAACCTCCTGAGTAGCTGGGATTACAGGCGTGCAGCAGCACACCTGGCAAATTTTTGTATTTTTAGTACAGACGGGGTTTTACCATGTTAGCCAGGCTGGTCTTGAACTCCTGACCTGAGGTGCTCCATCCTCCTGGCCTCCCAAAGTGCTGGAATTACAGGTGTGCACCACTGCACCCAGCTAATTTTTTTTCTTTTTTCTTTTTTCTTTTCTTTTCTTTTTTTTTTTTTTTTTTTGTTTTGTTTTGTTTTCTTTTGTTTTGTTTTGTTTTGTTTTTGAGATGGAGTCTGGTTCTGTAGCTCAGGCTGGAGTGCAGTGGTGCAATCTCGGCTCACTGCAACCTCCACCCACCAGGTTCGAGTGATTCTCCTGCCTCAGCCTCCCACGTAGCTGGGATCACAGGTGTGCACCAGCACACCTGCTAATTTTTGTAATTTTAGTAGAAACAGGGTTTCACCCTGTTTGCCAGGCTGGTCTCTAACTCCTGACCTCAGGTGATCCACCCGCCCCGGCCTTCCAAAGTGCTGGGATGACAGGTGCGAGCCACCACGCCTGGCCTTGTTTTTTGAGACAGAGTTGCCGAGCTGGAGCACGGTGGTGCGATTTCGGCTCACTGCAACCTCCACCCACCGGGTTCAAGCGATTCTCCTGCCTCAGCGTCCCAGGTAGCTGGGATTACCGGCATGCACCACCACACCCAGCTAATTTTTGTATTTTTAGTAGAGACAGGGTTTCACCCTGTTGGGCAGGCTGGCCTCGAACTCCAACTCAGGTGATCCACCTGCCTCTGCCTCCCAAAGTGCTGGGATGACAGGCGTGAGCCAACGCGCCCGACCAGTATGTATGTTTTAGGAAGGACCAGGAGCTGTGGATGATGAAGCATCTTGCATTTGTCAACAGCAGAGTTTTCCTGCCTTCCTCTCCACGTTCTGTGGATTCGAAATGATGCCTCATCCCGGCCATTCATTTCAGACCTTCCAGAGTCCTCCTCACACGTAATCATCACGTCCATTTGGGCGATGGCTGCGTCGACAGCAACTCACCGGAGACTAAGTACTGGGTGCTCACGCGTGATAGGAAATTCAGTGAGCCGCAGTTAATATATGGAAACGCGATTTGTAGTTGATCATCCTACTGGGAGTCGTTAGGGCCGCTAAGTGCACGCAGGCATTTTAAAATGCACCGGTGGTTACGGCAACCTGACTTGCCAGGGGCGCTCTCCCCCGCAGACGGCTGAAGAGCTGAATAAATAAGGTACGTTTCCGTGGCATTTGACCCAACGCCTGTGTCATCTTCCCCCTCCGCCACCCCCCTGCACCTGCCAGACACTTAACACCTTTCAGGGAGGCTCACACGAGTATGCAGATTGACGGCTGTGATTTGCAAACTCTCAGCCTGACACACATTGACCCTGACACCCATTCTGTTTACCGACACACAGATCTCCTTTTTCATGATAATAGAAATTTGTAGGCGACCGTCTCCTTCACTGTTTAATATGAAACGATCAGACACAATATGCCTGGGTGGGCGGTTGGTGGGGGATGGGGGTGGGTGACAATTTGCAAGGTGTCTTAGCTGGCTTCCTGTGACACCGGGTAATTCGAGGGGGCAGTAATGATGTTCTGTTTCTCATTCCTGGGACCCCAGGATGGTGCTGAGGGCTATTTTGAGAAGCTGGCCGTGCTGACGTTTCGGAGGAACATAGGACTTTCTTTGGTTCACTCTATTCTTTTTTATTTAAATTGAAGAGCACTTCAAAGTACAAAAATACACGTGCCTCAAAACATACAGATGGGCCGTGCCTAGTGGCTCACGCCTGTCATCCCAGTACTTTGGGAGGATGAGGCAGGGCGGATCACTTGAGGTCAGGAGTTCAAGACCAGCCTGGCCAACATGACGAAACCCCATCTCTACTAAAAATACAAAACTTTGCTGGACGTGCTGGTGCGCACCTGTAGTCCCAGCTACTTGGGAGGCTGAGGCGGGAGAATCTCTTGAACTCGGGAGGCGGAGGTGGCAGTGAGCCGAGATCGCACCACTGCACTACAGCTCAGATGACAGAGTGAGACTCCATCTCAAACAAACAGACAAACAAAATATAGATGGATTTGTCCCAAAGAGAAACTCTCTTCTTTCTTATATTTCTCCAAAAATCCCTCTTCATCCCTGTTCATCATTTTCAGTCTACTATTTCTCGATAGATGTATACTGCTTTTATAATGATAATTTAAAATTTTATCCTGGGAACTGTGAAAGGTGGCTCATTCTTATAATCCCAGGACTCTGGGAGGGCGAGGTGGGTGCATTGCTGGAGCCCAGGAGAAGTTTGAGACCAGCCTGGGACACATGGCAAAACCTCCTCTCTACAAAAAAAACAAAAACAAAAATTAGCGGGGCGTGGTTGTATGTGCCAATGGGCACAGCTACTAGGGAGGCTGAGAGGTAAAAGTTTGGCTTGATCCCAGTAGGTTGAGGTTGTAGTGAACTGTGATTCTGTCACTGCAGTCCAGTCTGGTGGACAGAGTGAGATCGTATCTCAAAAAGAAGGAAGGAAAGAAGGAAGGAAGGAAGGAGGAAGGAGGGAGGGAGGGAGGGAGGGAGGGAGGGAGGAAAGAGAGAGAGAAGAAAGAAAAGAAAGAGAGAGAGAAAGAAAGAAAGAAAGAAAGAAAGAAAGAAAGAAAGAAAGAAAGAGAAAGAAAGAGAGAGAGAAAGAAGGAAAGAAAGAAGAAAGAAGAAAGAAAGAAAGAAAAAGAAGAAAAGAAAGAAGAAAGAAAGAAAGAAAGAAGAAAAGAAAGAAAGAAAGAAAGAGAAGAAAGGGAGGAAGGAAGGAAGGAAGGAAGGAAGGAAGGAAGGAAGGAAGGCAGGCAGCAGGCAGGCAGGCAGGCAAAAAAGGAAAATTTTACCTTGCAAACCTGCTTGTTGTATTTTTTGTTTCCATAGCTCACTTGTTACCTGCTGATGTTCTATTGTGTCTCTTTCTCCAAAGCATATCTCACTCTCTCTTTTTGTTTTGAGATGGAGTTTCGCTCTTGTTGCCCAGGCTGGAGTACAGTGGCACCATCTCAGCTCACTGCAACATCCACCTCTCAGGTTCAAGCGATTCTCCTGTCTCAGCCTCCAGAGTAGCTGGAACTACTGGCCTTCGCCACCACGCCCGGCTAACTTTTGTATTATTAGTAGAGATAGGGTTTCACCATCTTGGCCAGGCTGGTCTGGAACTCCCGACCTCAGGTGATCCAACTGCCTCAGCCTCCCAAAGTGCTGGGATGACAGGTGTGCACCACCACACCTGCCTATTTTTTGTATTTTTAGTAGAGACAGGGTTTCACCCTGTTGGCCAGGCTGGTCTCGAACTCCTGACCTCGTGATCCTCACACCTTTGCTTCCCAAAGTGCTGGGATGACAGGCGTGAGCTACTACGCCTGACTTTCTTTTCGGTTATTTTGTTTTTGAGATGGAGTGTCGCTCTGTCCCCCAGGCTGGAGTGCAGTGGTGCGATCTCAGCTCACCGCAACCTCCACCTCCTGGGTTCAAGCGATTCTCCTGCCTCACTCTCCCGAGTAGCTGGGATTACAGGCGCGCACCACCACGCCTGGCTATTTTTTGTATTTTTAGTAGAGATGGGGTTTCACCCTGTTGGCCAGGCTGGTCTCGAACTCCTGACCTCAGGTGATCCACCCACTTCAGCCTCCCAAAGTGCTGGGATGACTGATGTGAGCCACCACGCCAGGCTGGAATTTCTTTTATCTTATTCTGTTTTCTATTTTCCAAGTGCACCAGCGTTCATGACACATATTTTCCTTTTCTCAAAAGAGGTGGCGTTATTGATGTGAAAAAGGAAGACGTAGGAAGAAACTGAATTTGGAGGTTCTTCTGTTTGCAGGTGAGGTTACAAGGCAGGAATTCACTCTGGAGCCAGGGCTTGGACCCCGGACCAACTAACTAAACCTGGAAACTAACTCAACCTTGGAAACTAACTCACTCAAACAGAGCTGGCGTGGGAGCCCCTCTCCATCCATCACACACACCCACCAGGGTGCCAGGCCCTGTGTCACTGCCATGGCAACATGCCGGAAGTGCCGCCCCATTTCCATGGCAATGACCCGGAAGTGGCCACTCTTTCCATGGCAATGACCCGGAAGTTTCCACTCTTTCCACGGCAATGACCCGGAAGTTTTCACTCTTTCCACGGCAGTGACCCGGAAGTTGCCCCTCTTTCCATAGCAGTGACCCAGAAGTTGCCCCGCTTTCCCCAGACATGGCTGCAGAATCTGCCCCTTCATTTGCATGTAATTAGCAGCGGGTATAAATGTGACTGCGGGCCGCCTCTGAGCCACTGCTGTGGGTTCATTGCCTACGGGTTAGCCCAGCTCTGCAAGAGACAGCACCTTGCTGGGCTCAAGCGGCCCAACCACCTCAGCCTCTAGAGCAGCTGGGACTGCTGGCAGGTGCCACCAGGCCTGGCTCTTTTTTTGTTTTTTGTATTTGCAGAGACAGGGTTTTGCCTTGCAGTGAGCGGAGGTGGAGTCATTGCCCTCCAGCCTGGACAACAAGAGTGAAACTGTGTCTAAAAGCTAAAATAAATAAAATGAAATATAACATAAAATAAAATATAAAAATAAAAATATAAAAATGAAAAATATTGGCCGGGCGTGGTGGCTCAAGCCTGTAATCCCAGCACTTTGGGAGGCCGAGACGGGTGGATCACGAGGTCAGGAGATCGAGACCATCCTGGCTAACACGGTGAAACCCCGTCTCTACTAAAAAAATACAAAAAACTAGCCGGGCGAGGTGGCGGGCGCCTGTAGTCCCAGCGACTCGGGAGGCTGAGGCAGGAGAATGGCGTAAACCCGGGAGGCGGAGCTTGCAGTGAGCTGATATCCGGCCACTGCACTCCAGCCTGGGTGGCAGAGCAAGACTCCGTCTCAAAAAAAAAAAAAAAAAAAAAAAGAAAAATATAAAACATAAAATAAATAAATAAATATAACATAAAATCTAAAAATAAAATATAACAATAAAATCTAAAAATAAAATATAAAATAAAACAAAATAAAATCTAAAAGTAAAAATATAAAAATAAAAGATAAAACAAAATAAAATATAAAATATAAAAAATATATATAAAATAAATAAAATATAAAATAAAATAAAATCTAAAAATAAAATAAAATATAAAATAAATAACTAAAATATAAAACAAAATAAAATCTAAAAATAAAATAAAATCTAAAATAAAATCTAAAATAAAATAAAATTTAAAAATAAAAATATAAAAATAAAATATAAAATAAATAAAAGCAATATAAAATACAATACAAAAATAAAAACAAAAATGAAATAAAATATAAAATAAAAAATAAATAAAATATAAACTAAAATATAAAAATAAAAGATAAAAACAAAAAATAAAAATAAAAATATGAAAATAAAATAAAATAAAATCTGCCATCTCACACTCCTGGTTCACCCTTGAATTCTTTCCTGGGCAAAGCCGAGAACCCTCCCAGTCCAAGCATTCATTTGAGGGCCCACCTGCCCGGCATCAGAGGCATATCTCGGATGCAAAGGGTCCTGGAAAGAATGCGTTAAAGAAGGAGAGAGACTGGATATTTCCCTCTGGGTCAACTCTTCCTTGCTGCTTGGTAGAGACCCCATCACATGCCATGAATCCCAGGTGTCCTGTGCAGAGGCTGTGAGTAAGAATATGTCTGAGGGATCCATTAAAAGTTAAACAGAGAACTACCATAGGACCCAGAAATTTCACTTCTAGGTGTATAACTGAGAGAATTCAAAACTGGTGTCCAAATAGATTTTTGTCCTGGAATGTTCAGAGCTAGATACATTTTTCTTACTGGGAGATGTTATGTGTCACATTGGGTCCTGAGGTGCCCAGATATTTGACCAGACATGATTCTGGGTGTGTCTTTGAAGGTGATTGTCAATGCAGTGACATTGGTCTTCCTGGACCTTCAGACTGGAACTCATACCACCAGCTTTCTTAGGTATGAGGCCTTCAGACTCACAATGGAACTCACACCACCAGCTCTCCTCGGTCTCAGGCCTTCAAACTAAGATGGGAACGCACACCCTTGGCTCTCCTGGGTCTCAGGACTTCAGGCTCAGACTGGAACTCACACACTCAGCTCTCCTGGGTCTCAGGCCTTCAGACTCACACAGGAACTCACACTGTCGACTCTCCCGGGTCTCAGGACTTCAGACTCAGACTGGAACTCACACCCTCGGCTCTTCTGGGTCTCGGCCCTTCCGGAACTCAGACCCTCAGCTCTCCTGAGTCTCAGGACTTCAGAGTTACACTGGAACTCACACCCTCAGCTCTTCTGGGTCTCAGGCCTTCAGACTCAGACTGGAACTCACACCTTCAGCCCTCCTGGGTCTCAGGCCTTCAGATTGGAACTCACACCCTCTGTTCTCCTGAGACTCAGGCCTTCAGACTCAGACTGGAACTCACCTGATTGGCTGTCCTGGGTCTCAGGCCTTCAGACTCAGACTGGAGCCCACACCATTGGCTCTCCGGGGTCTCAGCCCTTCAGACTCAACAGGAACTCACACCATCAGCTCTCCCGAGTCTTGGGTCTTCAGACTCAGACTGGAACTCACACCCTCGGCTCTTCTGGGTCTCTGCTCCTCAGGAACACAGACCCTCAGCTCTCCTGGGTCTCAGGACTTCAGGCTCAGACTGGAACTCACACCCTCAGCTCTCCGGGGTCTCAGGACTTCAGACTCAACAGGAACTCACATCATCAGCTCTCCTGGGTCTTGGGTCTTCAGACTCAGACTGGAACTCACACCACTGGCTCTCCTGGGTCTCAGGCCTTCAGGCTCAGACTGGGACTCACACCACTGGCTCTCCTGGGTCTCAGGCCTTCACACAGGAACTCACACTCTTGGCTGTCCTGGGTTTCTGGCTTCAGATTGTAACTCACACACTCAGCTCTCCTGAGACTCAGGGTTTCAGGCTCAGACTGGAACTCGCACCACTGGCTCTCCTGGGTCTCAGGCCTTCAGGTTCACACTGGAATTCACACCACGGGCTCTCCTGGGTCTCAGGCCTTCACACAGGAACTTACACTCTTGGCTCTCCTGGGTCTCAGGCTTCAGATTGGAACTCACACCCTCCATTCTCCTGAGACTCAGGCCTTCAGACTCAGACTGGAACTCACCTTATTGGCTCTCCTGGGTCTCAGGCCTTCAGACTTACACTGGAACTCACACCATTGGCTCTCCCGGGTCTCATGCCTTCACATAGGAACTCACATTTTTGGCTCTCCTGGGTCTCAGGCTTCAGATTGAAACTCACACCCTTGGTTCTCCTGAGACTCAGGCCTTCAGACTCAGACCAGAACTCGCCTTATTGGCTCTCCTGGGTCTCAGGTCTTCAGACTCAGACTGGAATCCATATCATTTGCTGTCCTGGGTCTCCAGCTTGCTGACCTTGTATCCTAAAGTTCTTAACACATCATACTCAGTTGAGTCAGTTCCTTATTAGAAAGATAGATAAATACATACATACATACATATACACATACATACATAATCTCTTGTTGGTCATGTTCCTCTGGAGACCCTGATTAATGCATTCACAATAGCCAAAAGGTGGACCCAACCCCACACCTATCATGGTCATATGAATAAACAGAATGTGGTACATCCACATGGTGGAATACTATGCAGCCATGAAAAGGAACAAGGCTCTGATATAGGCTGCTGCCTGCATGAACGTTGAGGACACCGTGCTCACTGAGAGGTACCAGACGCAAAAGACCACACAGCGTTTCTTTCTGTGAAATGTCCAGAACAGGAAAATCCATAGAGAGAGAGAAAGTGGATTCGGGGTTGCTAGGGGCTGGGGGGAAAGAAAGAGACTTGACTGCTTAGTATCAGTTACAGGGTGTACTTTGGAGGACTACAGTGTTCTAGACCTAGACAGAGGTGATGGTTTCATAACCTCTGAATTATGCACTGAATTATACAGTGAAAAAAAAAAGGCCAGGCTCAGTGGCTCACCTCTGTAATCTCAGCACTTTGGGAGATCAAGGCGGGCAGATCACAAGGTCAAGAGATTGAGACCATCCTGGCCAACATGGTGAAACTCCGTCTCTACTAAAATTACAAAAATTAGCCGTGTGTGGTGACTCACGCCTGTCATCCCAGCACTTTGGGAGGCCGAGGCGGGCGGATCACCTGAGGTCAGGAGATTGAGACCATCCTGGCCAACATGGTGAAACCACATCTCTACTAAAAATACAAAAATTAGCCGGGTGTGGTGGCGGGCACCTGTCATCCCAGCTACTCAGGAGGCTGAGGCAGGAGAATTGCTTGAACCTGGGAGGCGGAGGCTGCAGTGAGCCAAGATCGTGCCGTTGCCCTCCAGCCAGGTGACAGAGACTCCGTCTCAAAAAAAAAAAAAAAAAAAATTGAATTGTTTGCTATGAAAATCTCACCTCAATGAAAAATAAAAATGAAAAGCTTCTCCTGATGGAGAAATAAGAGATTTAAAATTAAACACCTGCTCCACTTCCCTCAACCCTCAGAACCGAGGCTAGGCCGTAACAGAGAAGACAGTCGTCACCGAGAAAGATCTCATGGCCCGCAGGAGTTCGGCAGCGACGTCTTCCCGCTGTGATATCCCCACGCACTCTTCTTCTTCTTGTGAGCAGAGCAGTATCTTACACTGGGTTTGATTCAAGAGAAGTTCCACTTGAGGATTACAAAGGCAATGTTGGATGCTGTATTCCTGACAATGAATGTTTCATAGGGTGAGGGTGTTAAGTGCCTGGCGGTGACGCTGACACTGTACATTCTCCCCCTGCTCTCCAAGTTAGAAGGAGTTTCGGGTGGAAGAAATCACCCTTTTTTCTTTTGTTCCTTCAATCAGGCGTTGCTGGCAGCCAGGGTTCTCTTGCGAATGAAAGAAAGCTTTCCAACAATTGCTCTCTGTGTCTGCGACACAAAGACCCTGGGAGACAGCTCTCCAGTTGCTGTGGGCGTGGAGCACCAGGACGGGCTTTGAAAGACGTCCTCAGCGTTGGGGAAGCTCCGTGTCTTTTCTCGCATGGCATTTTGGAGATCAATGGCAGGGCACTGTGAAGGTCTTCCCTGCCAGAGTGGAGTCTCTGTACAGGAAAGAGATCTCAAACTCCACGCCTGCAGGGATGATGGCTGGGGAGGAGGAGGAGGCGTGCCAAGGAGGTAAAGTCGGTTCTCCAAAGCTCAGAACAGCTGGCTTTTGTCTGCCTTTGAGCGAGAATGAGGCATGAGAAATGCAAGCTTATCTCTCCGTCCGGCGCG
>NW_022680819.1:52500-71468 GCF_009764315.1 Trachypithecus francoisi
CCTCCCAGGTTCAAACGATTCTCCTGCCTCAACCTCCCAAGTAGCTGGGACTACAAGCGTGTGCCACCACACCAGGCTGATTTCTGTATTTTTGCTTTTTTATTTATTTTATTTTATTTATTTATGTATTCATTTTAGATGGAATTTTGCTCTGTCGCCCAGGCTGGAGTCCAATGGTGCGATCTCGGCTCACTGCAACCTCCACCTCCCGGGTTTAAACGATTCTCCTGCCTCAGCCTCCCAAGTAGCTGGGATTACAGGTGCCTGCCACCACCCCGGCTAATTTTTGTATTTTTAATAGAGACAGCATTTCGCACGTTGGTCAGGCTGGTCTGGAACTCCTGACCTCGTGATCCGTCCCCCCTTGGCCTCCCTAAGTGCTGGGATGACAGGCGTGAGCCACGCGACCGGCCTGCATTTTCTTACTCTATTAGATTTTACTCACAGGCGGGGCATGGTGGGGAACTATCAATCATGTTAAGTAGATACATGGGTAAATCGGCTTTTGCATTCATTCTGACAGCAGTTCTGTGGTCCAGTGTAAACGGCTTTTGCTTCTGGCTTGGAGGATGTCTGATGCTCCTTTGGGATTCACTGCCTGTCTGTCTTTCATGCTTCTCCGTCTTTGGTGTCTATTTTTTTTTTTTTTTTTAGACAGAGCCTTGCTCTGTCACCCAGGCTGGAGTGCAATGGCACGATCTCAGCTCCCTGCAACCTCCGCCTCCTGGGTTCAAGCAATTCTCCTGCCTCAGCCTCCCAAGTAGCTGGGATGACAGGCACCTGCCTCCACACCCAGGTAATTTTTTTTATTTTTAGTAGAGACGGGGTTTCACCATGTTGGCCAGGCTGGTCTCAATCGCTTGACTTCGTGATCCACCCACCTCGGCCTCCCAAAGTGCTGAGATTACAGGCATGAGCCACTGCACCCAGCTGTGTCTTTTTTTTTTTTTTTCTTTTTTTTAAGACAGAGTCTTGCTCTGTTGCCAGGCTGGAGTGCAGTGGCCTGATCTTGGCTCACTGCAACCTCTGCCTCCCGGGTTCAAGCAATTCTCCTGCCTCCGCCTCCCAAGTAGCTGGGATGACAGGCACCCACCACCACGCCCAGCTAACTTTTTGTGTTTTTAGTAGAGACGGGGTGTCACCATGGTAGCCAGGCTGGTCTCAGCCTCTTGACCTCATGATCCACCCACCTCGGCCTCCCAAATACAGGCATGAGCCACAGCACCCAACTCTGTCTTTTCTTTTCTTTTCTTTTCTTTTTTCTTTTTTTTAAGACAGAGTCTTGCTCTGTTGCCAGGCTGGAGTGCAGTGGCCTGATCTTGGCTCACTGCAACCTCTGCCTCCCGGGTTCAAGCAATTCTCCTGCCTCCGCCTCCCAAGTAGCTGGAATGACAGGCACCCACCACCACGCCCAGCTAACTTTTTGTGTTTTTAGTAGAGACGGGGTGTCACCATGGTAGCCAGGCTGGTCTCAGCCTCTTGACCTCATGATCCACCCACCTCGGCCTCCCAAATACAGGCATGAGCCACAGCACCCAACTCTGTCTTTTCTTTTCTTTTCTTTTCTTTTTTTTTAAGACAGAGCCTTGCTCTGTCACCAGGCTGGAGTGCAGTGGCGCGATCTCGGCTCCCTGCAACCTCCACCTCTGGGTTCAAAAGATTCTCCTGCCTCAGCCTCCCGAGTAGCTGGGACTACAGGCGCCACCACCACGCCCGGCTAATTTTTGTGTATTTAGTAGAGACGGGGTTTCACTATGTTGCCCAGGCTGGTGCCAGTCTCTTGACCTCGTGATCCACCCGCCTCAGCCTCCCCAACTGCTGAGATTACAGGCTTCACCGTCCACATGGAAGGGACTGGATGGAGTGTGAACCCGAAGGCCTGGCCCAGGGATCTCATCCAAGTCCCAAAAGAGCCAGAACTGAAGAGCTCTCAGTTGTGAAGGAGAGAAAGGCAGTTCCTCGGGGAGGAAGAAATGACAGATATTCCCTTATCAATGTCCACTGGGCAGAGAATCAACACATAAGTGAATAAAAAAATAATTAGGTGTATTCCTTTGACCTTTTCTTCCCCCAAGTCTCAAACTTGGAATCCTCGATTTAAATCGTCGGTAAAACAACTCCCTGCAAAAGCCGGGCATAGTGGCTCACGCCTGTCATCCCGGCGCTTTGGGAGGCTGAGGTGGGCGGATCACCTGAGACCTCGAGTTTGAGGCCAGCCTGGGCAACATGGTGAAAGCCCGTCTTTATTAAAAATACAAAAATTGGTCAGGTGCGGTGGCTCACACCTGTCCCCCCGGAACTATGGGAGGCCGGGGCAGGTGGATCACCTGAGGTCAGGAGTTCGAAACCAGCCTGGCCAACGTGGTGAAACCCCGTCTCTACTAAAAATACAAAAATTCGCCAGGCATGATGGCAGGTGCCTGTAATCCCAGCTACTCAGGACGCTGAGGTGGGAGAATGGCTTGAAACCGGAAGGCAGAGGTTGCAGTGAGCCGAGATCGTGCCACTGCACACCAGCCTGGGCGACGGAGCAAGACTCTGTCTCAAAACAAAAGACAAAAAAAACAAAAATAAACAAACAACAACAACAATCGGATGTAAACCTACAGTGGGATAGCATTCACTGTTAAAATGAAGGAAATTCTTGGCCAGGCATCGTGGCTCACGCCTGTCATCCCAGCACTTTGGGAGGCCGAGGCGGGTGGATCACCTGAGGTCAGGAGTTCAAAACCAGCCTGGCCAACGTGGTGAAACCCCGTCTTTACTAAAAATACAAAAATCAGGCGGGCGTGATGGGGCGTGTCTGTAATCCCGGCTACTCAGGACACTGAGGTGGGAGAATGGCTTGAAACCGGAAGGCAGAGGTTGCAGTGAGCTGAGATCCGGCCACTGCACTCCAGCCTGGGCGACAGAGCGAGACTCCATCTCAAAACAAAAGACAAACAACAAAAACAATCAACAACAACAGAAATCTGACATGAACCTACAGTGGGAGAGTATTCACCGTTAAAAAGACGGGAATTCTGACATGTATTAGGCGAGGTTCTCTAAAGGGACAGGACTAATAAAATAGATGAATATAGGAACGGGAGTTTATCAGAAGAATTGACTTGCTTGAACACAAGATTAAGTCCTACAATAGCCTCCATCTACAAGCTGAAGACCCAGGAAGCCAGTGTGAGTCTCGAAACCTCCAAAGTAGGGAAGCTGACAGTACAGCCTTCAGTCTGTGGCCGAAAGCTCGAGAGTCCTAAAGGGGCAGAACTGGGAGTCTGAGTTCGAGGGCAGGAAGCGTCCAGCACGGGAGAGAGACGGAGGTTGGAAGACTCAGCCAGTCTAGTCCTTGCACACTCCTCTGCCTGCTTTATTCTGATGGCATTGGCAGTTGATGAGAGGGTACCCTCCCAGCCTGACAGACACACCCAGGACCAATACTTTGTATCTTTCCATTCAATCAACTTGCCACTCTGTATTAACCACCACTTAACACCTGCTCCAACATGCGCTTTGAGAACGTGAGGCTAAGAGAAAGAAGCCAGAGGCAAGAAGACAAATCCTCTAGGATTCCACGTCTATGAGGTCCGTAGACTCGTCAAATCTGTAGACACGGAAAACAGAATGGTGGGTGCCGGGGGGCTTGAGGAGGGAGAAAAGGGGAGAGAGTTTCAGTTGTGCAAGACGGGAAACTTCAGAAGTTTTTTTTTTGCATAAAAAAGGAAAAGATTTGCTGGGCGCGGTGGCTCATATCTGTCATCGGAGGACTTTGGGAGGCCAAGGCAGGTGGATCACCTGAGGTCGGGAGTTCAAGACCAGCCTGACCAATATGGAGAAACCGTGTCTCTACTAAAAATACAAAAATTAGCCGGGCGTGGTGGCACGTGCCTGTCATCCCAGCTACTCGGGAGGCTGAGGCAAGAGAATCGCTTGAACCCGGGAGGCGGAGGTTGCAGTGAGCAGAGATTGCACCACTGCACTCCAGCCTGGGCGACAAGAGTGAGACTCCATCTCTTACGAAGGCTCAAGATGCTAAGTTTTATATCTTATGTGGGGCTTTTTTTTTTTTTAAACCACAATCAAAAACAATGGAAACAAGATAAATACCAACATTTTATTTATGGAGTTAATACAGTTGAGACCCAAACGGTTGAAGTTGCAGGGCCGTAACCCAGGGGGCAAAGATTTGTAGGATTATGACCCGTAGGGCTGGATTTGTAGTGTTGTGACTCATAGCAGTTGGATGTCTCCAAAGAAAGCCAAAGAGTGTGGGGACCTGGATCTATCTGTTTTTACACCTGGGTAGTGGTTGAACCAGCCCACTCCTGGCTAGGCTGCTTTCCACCATACTCATGTCTCTCAATGCATGAAGTTACCCACGTTGAACATCGGGCAAGGAACCTCCTCGCATTCATGCAGAGATTGCTTTTTGCTCCTTCCTCTCTCTTCGGCAAGTCTCTTTCCGTCGTCCTGTAAAACACCGAGAAAATTTTACCTTGCAAACACTGAGGAATTTCATTTCAAACCTGCTTGAATTGAATTCACACACCTGCAGGTGTTTTACGAATTGAACCTGCATTTTTTTTTTTTTAATGTGAATTTACCTGGTATTCAAAAGTATGCCTCAATCTCAGGGTTGTGTGGATTTCATTTGAATTTTGCCTCCAGGTGCCATGGGAGACCCCGGGCTGCTCCTGGAGCTCTGTGAATGTGTGTGACGTGGGCAAAGAAATGAACTCCGTGTGCCAAGCCCTCCGGGTACGTCAAGCTTAGAGGAGCTGAGACCTGCTGATGGGTTCCCTGGTGCCTTTGGAGGATATCCTGTGGGGAATGTGATATGTGCTCCCACGGGTAGATAGAATTTGGGGGAGGCGTCTGCTGAAAAAGGAGCCCATAGTCCTGGGACCCCTATAGCTCTGGGAATTAGAGGCTGAGATCCACAGTTCTCTGGCACATAGACGGCTGGGTCTGTGGGGCCGTAACCCAGAGGGCTAAGAGTTGTAGGGTTATAACCCATAGACCTGGATTAGTAGGGTTGTCACCCACGGAGCTGGGATTGATAGCGTTGTGACTCAAAGGGCTGAATTTGTAGGGTTGTGACTCACAGGGCTGGGTTTGCTGAGTTTTGACACGGGAGGCTAAGAGTTGTAGGGTTCTGATCCATAGAGTTAGATTGGTATGGCTTTGGCCTTTGGAGCTGGGATTCATGGGGTTGTCATCCAAAGAGCTGAATTTGTAGGGTTATGACTCATAGGGCTGGATTTGCTGAGTTTTGACACAGAAGGCTAAGAGTTGTAGGATTGTGTCTTATGAAGCTAGATTGATTGGGTTTTGATCCATGGGGCTGGGATTCATAAGGCTGTCACCCATATGGCTGGACTTGTAGATTTGTGACCCAGAGGGCTGCAGTCCATAGGTTTGTGACCGAGAGGGCTAAGAGTTGTAGGGTTCTGATCCATAGAGTTAGATTGGTATGGCTTTGGCCTTTGGAGCTGGGATTCATAGGGTTGTCGTCTGAAGAGCTGAATTTATAGGGTTGTGACTCATAGGGCTGGGTTTGCTCCTCTGTCAGGGCAATGGCCATTTACCACCTAAAAAGTAGATCATGTCCTGTCATCCCAGCACTTTGGGAGGCCGAGGCGGGCGGATCACCTGAGATGAGCAGATGGAGACCAGCCTGGCCAACACGGTGAAACCCCGTATCTACTAAAACTACAAAACTTAGCCAGGTGCAGTGGCGGGCGCCTGTCGTCCCAGTTACTCAGGAGGCTGAGGCAGGAGAATCGCTTGAACCCGGGAGGCGGAGGTTGCAGTGAGCCGAGATCGCACCACTGCACTCCAGCCTGGGTGACAGAGTGAGACTCTGTCTTAAAAAAAAAAAAAATTAACTGGGTGTGGTGGCGGACGCCTGTCATCCCAGCTACTCGGGAGGCTGAGGCAGGAGAATGGCGTGAACCTGGGACGTGGAGGTTGCAATGAGCCGAGATCGCCCCACTGCACTCCAGCCTGGGCGACAGAGCGAGACTCCGTCTGAAAAAAAAAAAAAAAAAGGAAAAGTAGATTATTTCCAGAATGACAACATCCTTCCTCACCTGTCCAAATAAACGCT
The DNA here is from genome assembly GCF_009764315.1 of Trachypithecus francoisi. Taxonomy (NCBI): domain Eukaryota; kingdom Metazoa; phylum Chordata; class Mammalia; order Primates; family Cercopithecidae; genus Trachypithecus; species Trachypithecus francoisi. The sequence goes on from NW_022680819.1 coordinate 58,604, forward strand.
TGGTGTAACGTTTCTGTTTCCCTCTCAGTGAGTTCTTTTCTTCCTTTCGGTTTTCTGAGAAAGCAGAGAGCTTCACACAGATAATCACAGAGACCAACAGGCAGTGACTGGCAACAGGAGTGGAGTGGGAGGGGGCGGGAGGCTTGTCTGTCAGGGGGTTGTGTGATGAAGACAGCTTTTCCCCAGCCAGGCTGGGTTAACGAGGCAGAAAGCATTGAGTGACCTCATGAGGCTGCTGTGTTGCCAGAAAGAAAAGGAGAGATTTTCTGTCTCTGAAAAACTCAAAGACAAAATAAATTGACCTCGGAGTGGAAATGCTTACAGCTGCTTCTCAGCCCACATTTTCAAGCAGGAGGATTTGTTTTTTTGTTTGTTTGTTTTTGTTTTAATTCTCCAGCAATAGAAGATAACGGCTTCCATGTCAATCCACAAAGCTGTGTGTGGGTTGCTCCCCACCGCCTGGGGACCACTGACCCCCATCTGCCCACAGCAATATGCTGCCTTTGATCTGGGACTCTGAGCCTTCACCCTGCCATGATCCGGGGGTCCAACGGAGACAGCAGCCGGTGGGCGGGTTGACGTGTAGGGTGGCGGGGAGCAGGGAAGAGGTGGGCTCCGTGGAGAGCTGCAACCTGAGCCCCTTCCCTGACATCATTTTGTGATATATCCCTCAGAGACGCGGAGGGAGGGTACCTGGGCCTCCCCGACAGGGCTCCGGAGCAGACCCTTGCATTCAGAAATGGCAACTTGTCAGCCTCATCAGGCGAGCGCAACCGGAGTAGAAGGTGTGTTTTTTTTGTTTTTTTTTTTTTTTTTCAAGGCTACCCCAGAGTCAATTAAAACACAGTAAGGCTGACATTTGCAGAATCCTGAACGATCAAAGTCGAAAATGCCCGTACAGCTGCTGACATAAAAACAGTGTGTTTGGCAGAAGACTGGCACACACTGTAACAGGTCAGGTAATTATGAGAACATCTATGATGTATCTGTTGCAGTTGCTTAGTTTGTACACATTACCGCACCCGTCAGACAAAAGAGCGGGCTCTCTTCTCCTGACGCATGGGAGGGCCGCCGACACCCTCTCCTGATGCTGATACAGACGGCGTCTGAGGAGAGACTGAATTAATTGGACAGTAAATAGGGGGTAGCAGTTCCTGCCTTCTTTAAATATCGAGGTTTTAATTGCACCAGGGCAGGTTTTCGTTTTTCCCGTCTGGGAATGGCTGGGGAAGGATGTGAGGGTCTGATTAGCAAGGCAGTCTCCTCCCATTTCACGGTGCAGCGCTGGGCACAGGTGTGCCCATGCACCCCGCCCTCCCCAGACACACGCACCCTCTCGCTGTCACACACACCCCCATGCATGCATGCAGGCACCAAAATTTTTTTTTATTTGTTGTATTTTTTTTTTTTTTGGGCCGTGTGGAATGACAGCACGTGCACAGACACACAGTTTGCTGTTGTTTTATCGTTTGCATGCTCATTGCCTGAAAGCCATGCATTTTTTTTCCCCTCTCTTCGCAGCCCCCTCCTCCCAGAATCCGTCCCCAACACCCAGCACTGAACAGATGCATTCATTAGGATGATTAAGGCATTCTCCCATCTTCCTGCCTTGATGTGTTTATTAAATTAAAGAGGGATGAGACGGATGAATCTGTGCGCTCAGGGGTACACCCGGGCGACATCCACGAGTGTATTTTCACCCAGGCTGGGTCCTCTCTGCCACGCTCACATCGTAATTGGCTTAATGGATTTTCCGTGATGCAAAGCCGTCTCTGTCCTCCTCTCTCAGGCAAACTAATTACAGCTTTTTACATTACATTCTAATAGATTTCAATTTATCTCTTCTCCATTATCACAATAATTACAGTAATAAATTAAGCAGGTCGACACCGTTTATGAACACACATCGGGCCCGGCGTTACAGCAGCGTGGCGTGGCACAGGCCGACTCAATAGACGCGCCGGGTGAAGAGGGTGGTGGGAGGGGCGCTGGCAGTGTCTGTTCCTGCGTCACCTGTGATTTTTTTTTTTCTCTGACAGTCTGCAGAGAATTCCCACAAGTTCCCTGGTTTGTTTCTGTGAGACGGAGTTTTGTTCTTGTCGCCCAGGCTGGAGTGCGGGGGTGCGATCTCGGCTCACTGCAACCTCCGCCACCTGTGGGTTCAAACGATTCTCCTGCCTCAGCCTCCCGAGTCGCTCGGATTATAGGCGCCTGCCACTGCCAGGCTCGGTTATTTATTAATTGATTTTTTGTATTTTTAGTAGAGACGGGGTTTCACCACGTTGGCCGGGCTGGTCTCGAACTCCTGACCTCAGGTGATCTGCCTGCCTCGACCTCCCAAAGGGCTGGGATGACAGGCGTGAGCCATCGTGCCTGGCTTTTTTTTTTTCTTTCCTATTTCCCCAGTGGGTCCAATTTCCCGGCCTCAGCCTCCCAAGCAGCTGGGACTACAGGTGCCCGCCACCTCACCCGGCTAATTTTTGTATTTTTAGTAGAGACGAGATTTCACCAGGTGGCCCAGGCTGGTCTGGAACTCCTGACCTCAAGTGATCCACCCACCTCGGCCTCCCAAAGAGGGTGGACGTGTCTCACCAGCACAAATATGCGATCAACCGTGTTCCCTTTGCGAAGTGAGGTGCTCATCTGGTTTCCTGGATATTATCAGGTCCTTCTATTCCATTTTAATGACCTCCCATTATTTCTGCAGAGAAGGTGAAAATTGCCCCTTCTACATGCCACCGCCATGCGGACGTCAAATCCGTGACAGACTTCAGATGGCCGGGAGAGGCCTTCCTGGCTTTCTTTGTCACTCTGAACCGAATCAGAGTGTCACACGTGGTCCACCTGTGAAGTTCCTGGCCGCTTCTGGTATACATTGATTGAGACAGGTGACTTCCTCGGCCTCTACTTCTTCTGCTTGGTAAGGTAACGAGACCGAACTCTCAGACGAGCTTTCCAAACTCTGGAGGCGATGATGAGTTCAGTGCAGTCAGTTTACGTAAAAGTTTATCGGCCGGGCTCGGTGGCTCACGCCTGTCATCCCAGCACTTTAGGAGGCCAAGGTGGGTGGATCACTTGAGGTCGCGAGTTTGAGACCAGCCTGGCCCACATGGTGAAACCCCGTCTCTACTAAAAATGCAAAAATTAGCCAGCGGTGGTTGGCACCTGCAATCCCAGCTACTCGGGAGGCTGAGGCAGGAGAATGGCGTGAACCCGGGAGGCGGAGCTTGCAGTGAGCCGAGATCCGGCCACCGCACTCCAGCCTGGGCGACACAGCGAGACTCCGTCTCAAAAAAAAAAAAAAAAATTACCTCTTGGGCTTCCTGTAATCATGTCAAAGCCATTAGTTTTTTGTAGCTGCCAAGGTTATAGAAGGCATTATAATAACTGTCCACGTTCACTATGAAACTTCTCCATAAAATGCAAGCAGGCAAGAAGAATTCCAGATGCCTGGAATCCCAGTATTTTGGGAGGCCAAGCAGGAATGATAGCTTGAGCCCAGGAGTTTGAGACCAGTCTGGGCAGCATAGTGACACTCCGTCTCTACAAAGCTTTTTTAAAAAATTAGCCAGGTGTGGAGGGACTCCCGGAGTCCTAGTTACTCAGGAGGCTGAGGTGGGAGGATCGCTTGAGCAAGGGAGGCTGGAAGCAGCCGTGAGCCAAGGTGGTGCCATGACACTCCAGCCTGGACAACACAGTGAGACCCTGTCTCAAAGATTTAAAAATGCAGGCAGATCATATCGGACAGTGTTTAGTGCAGGGATGGGCAGATATGCTGTAAAAAGTCAGACAGTAAGTAATTATTAATGTCTTGAGGATAATAGAATTGCTGTAGTGGCCATGAAACTCTACTATTTTTATTTATTTATTTTTATTTATTTATTTATTTTTATTTTATTTTATTTTATTTTTTGAGACGGAGTCTCGCTCTGTCGCCCAGGCTGGGGTGCAGTGGCCGGATCTCAGCTCACTGCAAGCTCCGCCTCCCGGGTTCCCGCCATTCTCCTGCCTCAGCCTCCCGAGTAGCTGGGACTACAGGCGCCCGCCACCTCGCCCGGCTAGTTTTTTGTATTTTTAGTAGAGACGGGGTTTCACCGTGTTAGCCAGGATGGTCTGGATCTCCTGACCTCGTGATCCGCCCGTCTCGGCCTCCCAAAGTGCTGGGATTACAGGCTTGAGCCACCGCGCCCGGCCTGCTAAAGGCTTTAAAATGGGAAGAGGTAAGTTCTGCAGGGGTCTTTTGGGCACCTGTCTAGGGTTGAATGACATGTCCAGACTGAGACCACAGGACTCACGAGTGTGCAGAGATCCCTGGGGATGATGGTCCCAGGCTTTGGACGTCCGTAGCATGCTTGGAACTTGGGCTAACATTTGAGAGGCACGTCTGTTATTTCTTCTAATGGAGCAGTTTGCAAGAGCCTGAACCTGACTGTAGTTTTTACCCCATTGTGCCGTGTAGAATAAGGTGATTTTGTTATCTGGTGAGAAGGTGGCTGGAATTCTGAAGATCTTAGAGGCTGAATGGGGTCGTTCATCCCTGTTACCCCAACACTTTGGGAAGTGGAGGTGGGAGGATCGCTTGAGGCCAGGAGTTCAAGACCTGCCGGGGCAACATAGCAAGACCCCGTCTCTACAACAAATTAATAGAGCATGATGGCGTGTTCCTGTAATCCCAGCTACTTGGGAGGCCAAGGTGGGTGAATTGCTTGAGCCCAGGAATTCAAGACCAGCCTGGGCAACATAGCAAGACCCTGTCTCTACAAAAAAATTAAAAATTGGCCAGGTGTGCTCGTAGTCCCAGCGACTTGGGAGGCTGAGGTAGGGGGATCACTTGAGCCCAGGAGGTCGAGGCTGCAGTGAGCTGTGATATCTCAACCCTTTGGGAAGCGCAGGTGGGAGGATCGCTTGAGACCAGGAGTTCAAGACCTGCCTGGGCAACATAGCAAGATCCCCGTCTCTACAACAAGTTAGTAGAGCATCATGGCCTGTTCCTATAACCCCAGCTACTTGGGCAGCCAAGGTGGGTGAATCTCTTGAGCCCAAGAGTTCAAGACCAGCCTGGGCAACATAGTTGGACCCCATCTCTACAAAAAAAAATTAGTAAAGTGTGATGGCGTGTTCCTGTAATCCCAACTATTTGGGAGCCCAAGGTGGGTGAACTGCTTGAGCCCAGGAATTCAAGACCAGCCTGGGCAAGATAGCAAGACCCTATCACTGCACAAAAGTTTAAAAATTAGCCAGCTATGATGACACAGGCTTGTAGTCCTAGCTACTGGGAGGCTGAGGTAGGGGGATCACTTGAGCCCAGGAGGTCGAGGCTACAGTGAACTCTGGTGCCATTGCAGTCCAGCCTGGTGACAGAGCAAGACCCTGTCTAAAAAAAAATTAGACAGGATCTCTAAAAAGGCAGAACAGAGAGACAGAGAGGAGTGAGGCTTTAACATTCATGCACGATGGTTAGAAACCCAAAGGGAAGTGAAAACTCAGGATTGAGGCAGGCGGCTCACACCCATGGAATGTGCAGCCACCCCCCAAAAAGAATCCCACATGGGCTGTGCCCTGTGGGAGCTCCAGGAGCAAGCAGCCCCCACACCGGCTTCCTCATCCATCTGCGGCATTGGTTGTTGGGCATTTGAAATTGCAAGGTGTCTGCCGGCATTCCGTCACGTGCCACAGAAACAGAAGGAGCAATCTCTCTCCCCTGGTGGAACTAAATCCTGGTAAGGGGCCCGAAATGAATGTGAGGAGATGATGGGCCTGGAGACTGCTCCAGGATCAGGCAGAGACCGCGCGGGAATGAGCCGGTCAGCAGGCATCTACCGTCATTGCTCCCCGAGGCAGGGGTTCCCCAGCTGCCCTCAGCTCCGTCCAGCCTCACAGGGTGGCTCTGAGGCCACTCTGTGCTGGAATCAGCTGGATGGAAGACGGCTGGCCGGAGAGGGCCATGGTTGGATGGGCACTTGGTAGCCTGTGGCCCTGGCCTGGGTTCAGGGAGGGTGTGAGCAGGGGGCAGGAGGAGGGTGGGGAGGGAGACACAGCGGGAGGAGGAGGAGTGGGTGTAGGGAGCCAGGCTGGGGGAAGAAGAGGAGATGGAGGAGGAGGAGATGGAAGAGAAGAACAAGATGGAGTAGATGGAGGAGGAGAAGATGGAGGAGATGAAGTAGGAGGAGACTGAGGAGGAGGAGAAGGTGGAAGAAGAGGAGAAGGGGGAGATGGAGGAGATAGAGGAGGAGGAGACAGAGGAGAAGGAGAAGATGGAGGAGATGGAGGAGAAGACGGAAATGGAGGAGGAGGAGCTGGAGGAAGAGCAGACAGAGGAGATGGAGGAGAGAGGAGGAGATGGGGGAGGAGGAGATGGAGAAAGAGGAGACAGAGGAGATAGAGATGGAGGAGGAGGAGGAGCTGGAGGAAGAGCAGACAGAGGAGATGGAGGACGAGGAGGAGATGGGGGAGGAGGAGATGCAGGAAGAGGAGATGGAGAAAGAGGAGACAGAGGAGATAGAGATGGAGGAGGAGGAAGAGATGGAGGAGGTAGAGGAGGAAGAGGAGGAGAGAGGAGGAGATGGAGGAAGAGGAGACAGAGGAGATAGAGATGGAGGAGATGGAGGACGAGGAGGAGGAGGAGATGGAGGAGATGGAAGAGGAGGAGGAGATGCAGGAGATAGAGGAGGAGGAGGGGATGGAGGAGACTGGGGATAAATTTCCCCATGGCAGCAAGGAGATTTTCCTGCTGGAAGCAGTGCTCAGCTTTGGGAGTGGTGATCACCACCACATGTTACTGTGTATGACAAACATGCTTCAGAAAAAAGAAAAAAAAAAAAAGATACAGGAATGTGGTTTCCACACAATATTTTAAAATACCACCGTCAGGAATTAATCACATAGAAACACATAATTGTTTTTTGGATTTAAACAACTTTGAAAATGTCACATAATGTCGCTGTTCTGTATGGTGCTTTATTCCTTTTAAAGGATTTATTAGAATATTCTAATTCTAACCCTTTTAAAGGGTCATTCTAATGAGGTTTTGAGAGAGAGAAGTTGCATAAATGTCATATCAAGGTATTATAAGTAACTACATTTAAAATGACAAAGCTGTGATCAGAAACGTGAAGTCTGATCCACACGAACAGGAACTCTCAAAGGGCAGGAAACGCAACCACGGGTGAGTACCTGATTGAAATGCAAAGTTGACCATCGCAATTTAAACGACAGTTATACTAAAAAGATATCCTAAGCCAATTTAAACCAAAATGTCCAAAATATCCAAAAATATACTTTTTAAAGCGATCAGAAATGAAAAAAGTGGGAGTCAAAGAAAGCAACTCAGCTAATCTCCTTGGAAAGTGAATTTGGTATCTGTGATCTGAAGTATGATCCATGGTCTGTGATACTCACCTGGTGTGGATGGGGCTGATCCATGGTCTGTGATGCTCACCTGGTGTGGGTGGAGCTGATCCATGGTCCGTGATACTCACCTGGTGTGGATGGAGCTGATCCATGGTCCATGATACTCACCTGGTGTGGATGGAGCTGATCCATGGTCCGTGATACTCACCTGGTGTGGATGGAGCTGGTCCATGGTCCGTGATGCTCACCTGGTGTGGATGGAGCTGATCCATGGTCCGTGATACTCACCTGGTGTGGATGGAGCTGATCCATGGTCCGTGATACTCACCTGGTGTGGATGGAGCTGGTCCATGGTCCGTGATGCTCACCTGGCGTGGATGGTGATGATCCATGGTCCGTGATACTCACCTGGCGTGGATGGGGCTGGTCCATGGTCTGTGATACTCACCTGGCGTGGATGGAGCTGGTCCATGGTCCGTGATACTCACCTGGTGTGGATGGAGCTGGTCCATGGTCCGTGATACTCACCTGGTGTGGATGGAGCTGATCCATGGTCCGTGATGCTCACCTGGTGTGGATGGTGATGATCCATGGTCCGTGATGCCCACCTGGTGTGGATGGAGCTGATCCATGGTCCGTGATACTCACCTGGTGTGGATGGAGCTGATCCATGGTCCGTGATACTCACCTGGCGTGGATGGGGCTGGTCCATGGTCCGTGATACTCACCTGGCGTGGATGGGGCTGGTCCATGGTCCGTGATACTCACCTGGCGTGGATGGAGCTGATCCATGGTCCGTGATACTCACCTGGTGTGGATGGAGCTGGTCCATGGTCCGTGATACTCACCTGGTGTGGATGGAGCTGGTCCATGGTCCGTGATACTCACCTGCTGTGGATGGAGCTGGTCCATGGTCCGTGATACTCACCTGGTGTGGATGGAGCTGGTCCATGGTCCGTGATACTCACCTGGTGTGGATGGAGCTGGTCCATGGTCCGTGATACTCACCTGGTGTGGATGGAGCTGGTCCATGGTCTGTGATGCTCACGTGGGTCAGGTGTGGGTACCACAGGGCCCATAGTCTGAGGCTCACCGGGACTAGCTCTCGCTGCTGCTGCAACAGGGACTCACAGGCATGTCTGCCGCAGAGCTGTGCCTGGGTTCCTTAAGGACTGTGACCACTGACCCGTGGAGCTGAGAGCACTTAACTAGTGTGGAGAAAGTGGGTTTTATACATGCATTCTGTGAAAATACGTTTATATCAGAATTAGGAACTAAACGTTAGAATTAAACATATCTCTCCAATTAAGTTCTGAACCAGCTAATTGCGTGAGTCCACATAAACTTGTTTTAAAAAATAACAGTAGTGTCTATTTCACCTTAGAGAAACAAAATTGCCTCTTTTGCCACTAAGCAGATACACAGATTATACCCATTAGCTTTTTATTTTTCTATTTTTACATAATGGAAATGCCTGAAAAATTGAGGGTGAAAAAAGCCTCGAGGCCTGAGGTTGGGCTTGAAATTAAGTGTGTTCTGGTCATTGTCACCAATTTTTTTCTTAAATTACAAGGTGCAATTTCACATAAACCTGAGTGTTAACGTCCAATTCCCCTTGTGTGCTCATCGGTATCTGCTACGTCTGCTTCACAGCCCACAAACCCAGGGCCAGGCTGGGCTCCGGATTAAATCAGGACTCTCCTATTTGTTTCTGTGTGTACCTGGCAATCTTTAAAAAATAAAATAGTCACTCTGTGCCTAAGCTTCCTCCTTAGAAAAGTGAAAAGAAAGGCAAGGTGTTCCTCCAAAGATGCTTTTAAGAATTAGGCCAGGCGCGGTGGCTCATACCTGTCATCCCAGCAATTTTGGAGGCCGACGCTGGGGGATCACTTGAGGTCGGGAGTTCGAGACCAGCCTGGCCAACATGGTGAAACCCCGTCTCTACTAAAAATACAAGAAAATTAGCCATGCGTGGTGGCAGGTGCCTGTCATCCCAGCTACTTGGGAGATTGAGGTGCAAGCATCACTTGAACCCAGCAGTCAGAGGTTGCAGTGAGCCGAGATCTCACCACTGCACTCCAGCCTGGGTGACAGAGCAAGACTCTGTCACAAAAAAAAAAAGAATTACATCCACCCATCCACTAAAACTACTCAAAACATGTCTGCACATGCTACCTCCTCGACACACATCACATATTATTTTGATCAGGTATTACGATTAATTTGCTACACATCACATATTATTCTTTTTTTTTTTTTTTTTTTGAGACGGAGTCTCGCTCTGTCGCCCAGGCTGGAGTGCAGTGGCCGGATCTCAGCCCACTGCAAGCTCCGCCTCCCGGGTTTACGCCATTCTCCTGCCTCAGCCTCCCGAGTAGCTGGGACTACAGGCGCCCGCCACCTCGCCCGGCTAGTTTTTTGTATTTTTAGTAGAGACGGGGTTTCACCGGGTTAGCCAGGATGGTCTCGATCTCCTGACCTCGTGATCCGCCCGTCTCAGCCTCCCAAAGTGCTGGGATGACAGGCTTGAGCCACCGCGCCCGGCCCACATATTATTCTTTTGATCTGGTATTAGGATGAATTGACTAAGTATTATGATAATTTGCTAAGTAAATTCCACGTTGAAATGGGAATCATTTTTCCTACAGGAGCTCACGCTATAGTAACTTCGGTAGAAGACGTTTGCATCATGAGCTATATCCTCCTGTAGAGCTATACCTCCTGTAGAGCTATACCCTCCTATAGAGCTATATCCTCCTGTAGAGCTATATCCTCCTATAGAGCTATATCCTCCTATAGAGCTATACCCTCCTATAGAGCTATACCCTCCTGTAGAGCTATATCCTCCCGTAGAGCTATATCCTCCCGTAGAGCTATATCCTCCTATAGAGCTATACCCTCCTATAGAGCTATATCCTCCTGTAGAGCTATATCCTCCTATAGAGCTATATCCTCCTATAGAGCTATACCCCCTATAGAGCTATACCCCCTGTAGAGCTATATCCCCTGTAGAGCTATATCCTCCCGTAGAGCTATATCCTCCTATAGAGCTATACCCTCCTATAGAGCTATATCCTCCTGTAGAGCTATATCCTCCTATAGAGCTATATCCTCCTATAGAGCTATACCCTCCTATAGAGCTATACCCTCCTGTAGAGCTATATCCTCCTGTAGAGCTATATACTCCTGTAGAGCTATAGCCTCCTGTAGAGCTATATCCTCCTATAGAGCTATATCCTCCTATAGAGCTATACCCTCCTGTAGAGCTATATCCTCCTGTATCGACGCTTCTCGCAGACTCGACAATGAACATTTGTCGAGTCCACGCTATAATGACTTACATAGAAGATGTGTGCACACTGAGGCATATCCTCCTGTCGAGCTATACCCTCCTCTAGAGCTATATCTGCTTCTCGCAGACTCTACAATGGACCTCATCCTGTCTGTTCTTTCGGTGTGTGTGTGGGGGGAGGTTGTTGTTATTATTAAATTTTGTCCCTAACCCTTTCCCCTCAAAGATCATCAAAGAGAGAACAGAAAGCAGCTACATGGCAGATCCTGTCTCACTGTGAAGAGGTATTTTCAGTTGTACAGAGCTATATCCTCCTGTAGAGCTATATCCTCCCGTAGAGCTATATCCTCCCGTAGAGCTATATCCTCCCGTAGAGCTATATCCTCCCGTAGAGCTATATCCTCCTGTAGAGCTATATCCTCCTGTGTCGATGCTTCTCACAGGCTCTACAAGGAACACTTTTCGAGTCCACAGTATAGTGACTTACACAGACGTTTGCACACTGAGGTATATCCTCCTGTACAGCTATATCCTCCTGTACAGCTATATCTTCCTGTATCGATGCTTCTCGCAGACTCTACGATGGACATTTTTCCAGCTCACGCTATAGTGACTTACAGAGATGTTTGCACACTGAGGTATAGCCTCCTGTATCGAGGCTTCTTGCAGCCTCGACAATGAACATTTTTCGAGCGCACGCCGTAGTGACTTACGTAGATGTTTGCACACTGAGGTATATCCTCCTGTACAGCTATATCCTCCTGTATTGATGCTTCTCACAGGCTCTACAATGAACACTTTTCGAGTCCACGCTATAGTGACTTACATAGATGTTTGCACACTGAGGTATATCCTCCTATAGAGCTATATCCTCCTGTACAGCTATATCCTCCTGTACAGCTATATCCTCCTATATCGATGCTTCTCAAGGCCTCGACAATGAACGTTTTTCGAGCTCACGCTGTAGTGACTTACGTAGATGTTTGCACAGTGACGTATATCCTCCTGTACAGCTATATCCTCCTGTACAGCTATATCCTCCTGTATCATGCTTCTCGCAGTCTCAACAATGAACATTTTTTCAAGCTCATGCTGTGGTGACTTACATAGAAGACGTCTGCACAGTAAGTTATATCCTCCTGTATCGATGCTTCTCGCAGGCTCTACAGGGAACATTTTCCCACATGTTAACATCTCTGAGATCAGCACCTGCTCCCCAACTGTGGAAAGCGTAAGGGGTGTGTGCATGAAATCATGGTGTGTCTTTCCATCCATGGAGTTTTAGATTTGGTAACTGAGAGGAGAATGACTCTTAAAAAGTAGGTAGCTTGGACAGGCATGGTGGCTCACTCCTGTCATCCCAGCATGTTGGGAGGCCAGGGTGGGAGGCTCACTTGAGGTCAGGAGTTCGAGACCAGCCTGGCCAACATGGCGAAACCCCGTCTGTACTAAAAACACAAAAAATTAGCTGGGTGTGGTGGCGAGCGCTTGTAATTCCAGATCACCGGCAGGCTGAGGCAGGAGAATCTCTTGAACCCGGGAGGCGGAGCTTGCAGTCAACCAAGATCACACCACTGCACTCCAGCCTGGGGCCACAGAGGGAGACTCTGTCTCAGAAAAAAATAAAATAAAATAAACATTAGAAAAATGAAAACACACTTTCGGGAAACATGTTGATGATTTTAAAATACGACATATTGGGACCAGATTCTTAAATGTTGCAGGACTGCACTGTTCCCTCACCTTTTTTTTGAGACCCCCACCTGCCTTCTCCACCCACGTTTTCTGGTAAAACTCCAAAAATCACTCCAGGGGGAGGTTGGCCCCGACTGATTTATCTGGGCCAAGGTGAAGGGTTCTCTGAAAAATGGTCTGTGATGAGGGACCTCAGAGCCTGCTCACAAAAACACGCAAACAGAACCTCGGTTCTCTCTCTCTCGTGCAGAAGCACCACTCTGTCTCATCCGTTTGAATTTTCCTAAAATTCAATGGTAAATATCCACAAGGAAAAGAACACAAAACTGGCCCGGCTGCTGCATCCCAGAGGGTGGGATAAGAAAGCTCGTCCCAGTCACGTGGCCGGGACGTTCCAAGCTCTGGGACTCAGGAAACGGGTGGTGAATTGGCAGGTGCTCGAGAGCGTCACAGATTTCGTGGTCAAAGACCAATAGTGGATTGTACATGGGTGGGCACCTGTCCATCCGTGAGGCTAGGCCTGCGTAA